>NC_052502.1:38370950-38502141 GCF_016617805.1 Bactrocera tryoni
AGGCCAATTGAGGGGCAAAGTCCTCTCGTCCTGCTATATGGTGCAGAGGCCTGGACGATGACAACAACGAGTTTTCGAGAGAAAAGTTCTGTGAAAGATTTATAGTCCTTTGCGCGTTGGCCAGTCGCATTCGATGGAACGATGAGCTGTATGAGATATATGACGACATTGACATAGTTCAGCGAATTAAAAGACAGCGGCTACGCTGGCTAGGTCATGTTGTCCGAATGGACGAAAACACGCCAGCTCTGAAAGTATTCGACGCAGTATCCGCCGAGGGAAGCAGAGGAAGAGGAAGACCTCTACTCCGTTGGAAGGACCAAGTGTAGAAGGACCTGGCTTCGCTTGGAATATCCAATTGGCGCCACGTAGCGAAAAGAAACGACTGGCGCGCTGTTGTTAACTCGGCTATAATCGCGTAACCGGTGTCTACGCCATTAAAGAAGAAGAAGAACACTTCACTAATATGTTTCTAACCATTTATTTTATATTATATAGTGCAAAAATAACTTTTATTCAATATTTAACTTTTGTTCAATTATTTTTGTTCAGACAATAACACAAGGGTTGCATTGGTTTTTCGCAAAGAACTCCTTTCTGCATTGACGGCCTTTGGCCGCGCTTCAAAAAAAAAACCTGGTCGAACCAACACCTAGGCGTGATCAGTTCTTTCGCGTTGAACTATTTTCTGAACTGGCGGCCTTCGGCCGCGATAAAAAAAAAATAACCTTGGAAGAACCAACACCTGGGCGTGATCAGTTCTTTCGCGTTGAGCTCCTTTCTGCATTGGCGGCCTTCGGCCGCGCTTCACAAAAAATAACCTCGGTCGGACCAACACCTAGGCGTGATCAGTTCTTTCGCGTTGAACTTCTTCCTTGATTTCACCTAAAGTTTAATATGGAATTAAAGTTATTTTTCCACTATTTAATATAAAATAAATAGTTAGAAACGAATAAGGGAAATGTTAGTGGATATAAAAGTTAAAAATATAAGTGTAGAATTAATTATAAATCGGAGAAACATAAATAGAAATAGTTGAATTTTTGAACAAATATCTCAAAAACCATAAGTCAGCGGCAACTATGTGTATATATGTATATTCTTGATCTGGAGGACCTCCTCCATCCGTACATACCCATTTTATGCCATTCTAAATCGCAGCCATGCAAACTCCATAATGCAATTCCTTGTGCTTCAGAAAATAAGAAAATGAAAACTTTTGGGTACAGCCGAATTTTAGAACTTTCATGCTTGTTTTCGATTTAGTTAATAATATAAGTCCTTAATGCTTCTACTAAATTTAAGAAAATTAAATACCTGCATTCAAAGCAATGACAACTTTTTATATATGTACATGTTTAGTTTTAATTTTCTTACCATAAAAAAAATTACTTTTTCCAGAACCGTTCCTTCCAACAACCACATTATGCCTCTTGTCAAAGGGCTCGACCACTGTTTGGTCTTTGTAACTTTTAAATCCTTGTATTATAATCTGTAATAACCAAATTGAAAAACCTTTTCTTTTCATATAATAAGATCTTACCTGCTTAATATGCATTTTAATATTATTGTTTACACTTCAACAGTTGTAGATATTTGCCTGTGTGAAACACATCGACGTAAAGTTACCACCAGAATGCAATTGTGAAATTTGATCTAAATAACGGGAGTTTCGACAGACAATAAGTGCAGTTTCGATAATTTTAATGCTGTAATATTGCCAAAATGACTGTATATTGCTTATGGTGCGATATAGTCCCTAAATAAATATCCTGATAACCACACACGCCTAACATGTGTGGGCGATCGGTATGTGCCGAAGGGAGATTGACCAGAGAACATAAATTATAGGGAAGTTCCAAAGAGGAATTTTGTCAAACAATGCTGTTTCAATATCATTTTGGGTACGTATATGAATACATAATGTTCGATAATATATTATACTTTCATATATGTATGATATGCTTTGTGAATACTATGCACATAACATATGATATATGATAGTCCCGATGTACAAAGAAATTACATTAGTAATTTATATAAATCAAAAGGCTTTGATGTTTAGCAATCGGTCTCTCATTTCCTATGGGATGAGATGAGAAGAGATGCTCGTTATATCTGGACATAAATATTGCCATACTCAATAGACAAACATTTAAGAGCTAGATAGCAATAGTAATTGCCAAGTATTAGGAATTAAGCAAGAAGAGTGTAGTTCACCAGGTATCGATATTTATGTTTAAACATCTCAATAGTTTGTTTTTTTTTATCGGTCACTACTGGGAGTAATTGTTTGTATAAATTGCTGTTATGGAAAGGGAAAATAATTTCAGTGAAGAAAATGGCGAGCCAATGGCGAAAAAAATTAAAACAGAATGGGTTAAAAGTTATTCTGATAAGGCCCTGCTTATGATGACTAGGATGGGTTATGAGAAAAACAAAGGTCTAGGGAAGCAGAACCAGGGTCGTCTTGAACCCATTATAGCAGTTCAACAGGACGGCAGAAAGGGATTGGGTCTAAAAGATGAATGTCAAGTATCTTTGGAATCTTGGGACAACACTACTGAGATAATAAACCTTCCAGAAAATTATTCATGGATTACAAATAATGCGTCGCTCGAAATCACATTGGATGATTTAAAAGATAATATAACCTTAGGCCCTCCTAAACGTACGATTGATGACGAATGTTTATACTGTAATTCAGACATTTTAAATAATATATTGAAAGCAAAATCTGAATTTGACAAATTAAATGACAGCGAATTAAGAAGAGCGCGATCACGATCTAATCCATTTGAAACTATACGCAGCTCCATATTTTTAAATAGAGCTGCTGTTAAAATGGCGAATATTGATTCAATGTGCGATTATATGTTCACAAATCCGAGATATAAGGATGGATCATCAATGCTGCAAAATAACGAACTTCTATATTTTGCCGATATATGTGCTGGTGAGTTGAAAATGTGAATTATTGTTTGTTAAAGATATATGTATTCATTATAAGACCGAAAATTAGAGAGGGAGTTAAAAGATCTCCAGTTTTGTAGGTTTTCCTTACATCAATATTTATATCAAAACAATTTATCAATTAGGGTTTTCACAAGACTCATAAAGTTATAAGTTATAACAATTCGAAACATAGCATTGAGAATTGTAAATGTGTAAACTCATTTTTGTATGAAATTCAAAAACAATTTTTTTAAACAAGTGTAAAAATTTATAATTTTACGATGCTTTACGACGGGTTGTAAGTACCCCAAATAATTTATTTGTATTTAGAAATATTCGATATATTATTAACATTTTGTGATATTGCTTTTAATCAAATCTAAGGTATAGTAAAAAATGCAATATTTTTCATATAGATGGCTTTAGAAATCTATCTCGCATTGTATAAGGTTTCTACAAAAAAACAAAAAAAACTGATTGCTTGACTCAGTCTTGTTTAAGCACTCGTCAAAGATGGAGCAGAATAATGGCAGTCCAAAATATACTTAGGTAGTGTTTATGGTACACCCGCAATTTTCATCGATTTAGTTCAAATAATTTTTAATGACAGAGATGCACCGTGCCCCTGAAAGCACGACGTCAAGTAAGCCTGTTTCAATTAACCAGGTGTGCCATTGTACAAAATCTTTTGGAACTTAATAAATAAGTCAAGATATAAAAGCAAGCTTCACGTTTCGTTGTTACACAAATTAACGAAAAACACCTTACTGCTCGAATTTCCAACTGCAAATCTTCCTTTAGTCGGACAAGGTCGGTCAATTTGATCAATGAATAGGATGGTTGAATAGGATGGTGATGGAAAATGTGACAATGTCAAGCACAAATAGTGCTGAGGCGGCGTAAACAGGAGCCAGCCTAGGATTGACGATCAGGACCTATTCTGTCAGCAATTGGACCATATAAAGAAAGCAACCTCTTCGGCCACAAAAAACAATAATGACTCGGAGGTTCTTTTGCATTCACATTATAGTCCGGATCTTGCACCAAGTTATTACTAGCTCTCCCTTTCAACAGGGTTTGCTAATAAGGATGATATGATTTCTAAGATTCCTTTTTGTCCATTTTTAATATGTCATGATCTATAATTTTTTTCATTCTATTCAGTAATATTTACAATTTCATCATCGTCTACCTGTGCTCGCCATACGTCGAATTGTTGAAAATTTCGATCATACATTTTCTTTACATAATGCAAGTGCCCATAATACAAAGAACACATCGAAGTAATGAAAATATTGTTGCCGGCCTTTCAGGCAAGTGTTGCTCAAGAATTGGGACTGTCTCAAATCAAAAACTGGCGATTAAGAAAAGATTAGGGTTTGCATCCGTAAGAAATCGTTCTCACTTAAGAACTGAAACTATTGGATCAATTGAATCATGCCTCCAAAGACAGCCCATAACTAGCTATAGCTCCTTAAACTTGAATCGCTCCGCGCATTGAAGGCTATTCCGAAAATTGGCCTTAATAACTGTTTCGAGGATTAGAAAACAGTTGGCACAAGTGTATTGTGGCCAAAGAGGATTACTTTGAGGGGGACGGGAGAGGGGGATTTTGAAGAATAATTTTTTTTTAAATTTAAAGTTATGAACAAAGTATTATTATTGTTTCCTCATAGTAGTACATATGTATATGTAGTAATACAGGGTTTGTATGGAAAGTAATAAGACTGAGTCGATTTAAAAAAATTTATTGAATCAATCGTTACAATTCTTTAAAAACTTTCAAAATAGGCTTCTTCTGTGTCGTCACGGAAGGCATTCTCCGGAATAATCTTGACAGCCGAGATGCATGCTGTTTGGATCCCCTCTGTCGTCTTAAAATGCTTGCCTTTCATCGGAAATACGGAAACAAAAAAGTCCGTGGGGGCACATCTAGGCTGTAGGGCGGCTGCGGAAGCGTTGGGATGCTGGCCTTGGTTAGGTAGTAAGAAGGCGGTGTGAGCCGGAGCATTGTCGTGATGCTACTTCCAACCGGCTGCGATGTCTTGACCAACCCGATTGACCCTTCGTTTGAGTCTCTTGAGGACTTCCACGTAAAACTTGGCGTTGACGGTTTATCCAGGAGGAACAAATTCATGGTGGACGATGCCTTTGATGTCAAAAAAAACAATTATCATCGTTTCCACTTTGAATTTTCTCATTCATCTGCGACCTCTTCCCGTCCCTCCAAAAAGGCGTGGTGCCACCGAAACAACCCACTTCTTGCTAAAGCAACATCTGGGTAAGCATGCTTGATCATTTCAAACGTCTCGTCACAGATTTACCGAGTTTCACACAGAATTTAATCGCGTACCTCTGCTCTAACGAACGCATATTCGGCTTGCACCACTCACAGAAACACGTCGCTAGTAAATGTTTGTCCTGTCTCCAGGTGGTCGGAGACAACTAAGACCAAAACGAATAAATTAAGCTTATTTTAAAACTTTCCGAAAGTGTTTACGTGTAATCTAGCAATTGCAATATTTTTATACTCTTGCAACATGTTAATACAGAGTAGAATAGCTTTGTTCACCTAACGGTTCTATGTATCTCCTTAAACTAATGGAGATAGATAAAGGGTTATATTTATAAATAATAAGGATGACGAGACGAGTTGAAATGCGGGTGACTGTCTTTCTCTCCGTCCGTGCAACAAGTTTCTACAGAGTATTATAGTTTTGTCCACCTAACGGTTGTAAGTATAATAGTAGATAAATAAAGTGCTACATATATAAAATGGTTAAGAAGACGAGTTAAGTTGAAATTCGGGTGACTGTTTTTCTGTCTATCCGTGCAAGCTGAGACTTGAGCGATACTTTAGATATGTTGGTGAAACTTAGTAGACATGTCTCTTGGCACCATAAAAAGTTTGGTATTGTAGACAGGCGTAATCGGATCACTGACACATCCATTAATCGAATACATATAAAGTGCCATAACTAAGCCGTAAGTTAAGATAAATAATTCAAACTTGGAGAGAATCCTGTCTTGATAATAGTGTGTATGAATGTCAAAAATTGGTTGAATCAGGTCGATAATTCTCTTGGCCCCATATACCTAATATAAAAAAATTTGATTAGTTATACTATTTTACAGTACGAAAAAGCAGAAAATCGAACTACAACCACGCCCACTTCCCATATCACATAATTTTAAATTCCATTTCCAGGTAACGAAATTTGGACCCCAGTATCTATAGCTTACTTTTTACCGCAAATAAAAAGCTATCAACACTGACTCATTTATCATAATATATTTTTTATATATTTAACAGGACCCGGTGGTTTCTCAGAATACATACTTTACAGGAAATCTTGGGAAGCAAAAGGATTTGGATTTACTTTACGTGGCCCTAATGACTTCAAATTAGATAAATTTTTTGCCGGTTCACCAGAATCATTTGACACTTACTACGGAGTCAGAAAAGACGGAAATATATATTTTAAAGACAATCAAGACTCTTTTGCAGATTACGTGCTAAAGCATTGCGAATCCGGTGTTCATTTCGTTATGGCAGATGGAGGGTTTTCAGTTGAGGGTCAAGAAAATATCCAAGAAATTCTTTCTAAGCAACTTTATTTGTGTCAATGTTTGATGGGATTAAAAATCCTTCGAGTAAACGGCAGTTTTCTTTGCAAATTATTTGATTTATTCACGCCATTTAGTATAGGACTGATATTTTTAATGTATAAATGTTTTGATCAGATATCTATATTGAAACCTAATAGTAGTAGACCGGCGAATTCCGAGCGATATTTAGTTTGTAAATGGAAGAAACCAAATACTGATTATGTTTGTAAGTACTTGGATCACGTCAATGACATTTTAAACTTGGGTAAAGAAGATGTTTTAGAAATTGTCAACCAACAACACATTGTGTCTGATCAAACTTTCTTAGATTATATTGTTAAAAGTAATAATGACATTGGACAAAACCAAATTTTAGGTTTAAAAAAAATTGCAGCATATTGCAGAAACACCCAACTTAAGGAAACTAGACAGTCGGAAATAAGAAAACGTTGTCTTGAACTGTGGGGACTTCCAGATAAGCTTCGACAAGCCCCAGAGTCTAAAACCCAAGAGAAATTTCTAGAAGAAGTTCTTGGTGATTGGAATGATAAGTTATTTTTTAATTCTTTGCCTACAGAACTACATACAACGGAATGCGTCCAAAACAATATTAACAGTATATATGACTGGTATTTTGTCCCAGTTGGACGGGCCGAAACTAGTATTAATGCCTGTAGTATGTTTTTATGTAAATCTAAGGGTTGTTTACTACGATATAGTGACAGCAAAAAATGGGAACCCGTAGAATATATATTTGACATATCACCGAAATCAATATTTTATGGCGAAATTGTTTACGAGTATACTGGTGAAGGTAGAACTCAAACCAGAATATGCGCTTTACACATTATAGATGCGATAATGCTTGGAGGAATAGATATACGACGTTTAAAACTTTCAGAACGTTCTCGGTTATGCCAAAAATACTCTCTTAGTCTTAATAAGCCATTCAAAGAAGGCAATTGTAGTCCTATTCGCAGCAAATGTTTATATGAATTAAAATATTTAAACAATTTTTTTAACGATATGAAGTCACATGTTTTGAAAGACAATTCAACCCGCCTAGGTTTAACTTTGTCATCTGAAAACAAATTTTTTGTTCCCGGGGGCATTATGTTGTTTTGCGAAATTTTTCACAATTTTTTCTCAAGTATGTCCCATTCAACTCATAAACTGTATTATTTCAATAAGCAAACGAAAACATCGTTTTACAAAAATTGTATGCCAAATGATATACAAAATACTTTGTACGCTTCATTTAGAAATAGTTATCAAAGACGATTACTGTGGAAATGGACCAATTTGAAGCAAGTTGAAGAAAAATGTAATCATCGAGAAACAAATTTGCTCTACCGAGAAGATTTAACAAAATTTATATTCAATAAAGAAAAAAATTGAAAAAATAAATTGGATATTAAGCTTAATATCGTAACTAAATTCATTAAAATCATATAAAAGTGTTATATTGACTATAACTAAAATAGTTTTTTTAAAGATCTATTAAAATATTCCTATGTGTACATTTTAAATAATTTCACTTTAGTGTATTTAACAAGATGTACGTTTATTTAACAACATGTAAATAAACCATTTACTGATTTCTTTACATCTAATCGCCTGTGTTTTTTATACTCTAAGTACTGTTTTGAACAAACTGTCTATAAAGCTGTTTGCCTTACTAAATGAACTCAGGATATATAATTTCTTATAATAAGACGATCATTATAATTCAGTAATAACTTTTCATTACGATAAGTGTAAATACAAAACTCCAACGAGAGTACTTAATACAAAAATAAAATTAATGAAGAGCGATAATATGGCGCCATATTCCGTTACTCAGTTCAAAAATACTACATTTGCATTTAATTCTGGGAATAAAATATTGTTACTATGTAACTCCAGTTTTAGGGTATATTTCGTTTAAATTGTCCATTTATTTTCAATATCTTTTTTGTGTATTAGAAATTAATTAAGAACTAAATTATGGTAAGCTTATAGAATATGAGCATTAATAAATAAAATGCAACAAACAAATGTCAACAATAAATCCGAAGGCAAGAGCCAGCCTATGATATAAAATCCATTTAAATTTAAGAATAAATGAAGTTGTTCTTTGCGTTGTAAAAAATACACCTAACAAAATTTTTTGTTAGAAATATATGATTTTAACGACTTAAATTGCAACCCTTCTTTTGTAAAAATGCGTAATTTTATAGCTGATATGTAATTGAATCTTACTTCCCCATTAAACGTTGAATTAAACTCATAGTTTTTTAATTTGTTTCTCGGAATAGAATTCAGCAAATACATATGTATGAGGGTTGACTTTTATTTGACATTTCTTATGGTATACAAGTTAACACGTAAGAATTGCACTTTTTGTTTGTGAAATGCATTCTGCTGACGCATAAATTCGTTGCTCAGCCACTGCGGCCAGACCGGTAACCCGACACCTGCCTATGTCGCAAGCGACTTTGTTGGCGTATGCCGTTTCGGCTTGCCGGATATAGTAACGCACACTTATGATTTTAAGTTCAAAAATATTTTTAGAGTTCAATACTAAGTTCAGTTTGTATTTTGTATGTCATCTATAATAAACGTGCTTGCTCCGGAAACATGTCGTATAGCGATATGCTTAGAGCCGTCAAAAAAGATGGTGCTCTGAAAGAGCTTGGAGAGAACGTTTCGCGGATCCGGAAGACAGTAAAAGGCGAAATACTTCTAAAAAGGAAAAAGGCCCAAATGAACACGAGAGCACATGAAAGGGAGATATGCAAGGTAATGAGCGACCAGGCGCAAATAAGAGCCCTAACCCACGAGGTATCAGTGGAGATCCGAGACCTAGACGAAATAATCACCAAAGAAGACATGACAGTGGTCGCCCGGGTGGGCATGACGACCCTCGCAGAAAGGGTATGAGCGGTGCCAGCCTAAAATGGTACCTAAAGCACCTCCAGGGGAGAAGAACTCCTGAGGAAGCCGAAAGGATGGTGAGGAACAGGGTCAGGGGCAACAGTGCCTCTCCGGCCTCGAAAGTGCGTAAAGGCTCAAATACCGCATCCAGCAGATACCCAAGAGGCAACGGGGCAACTATGCCCAGGTAACCGGAGGCCAACTCTCCGCACCGAATCCTCCTCGAGCAGCTGAGGGACAGCGCAGATATGCGGATATATTAAAAGGTATACGGATGGCTGTGCTGCCTCTGAACTACACGTCGGAGACTCTGGGAACAGAAGAGCTTACTGCTCTGCAAAATCTCCTCATGGAAGAGGTGTACAGGGGATGTGAGGGCCCAGTAGCCTTCCATGGGGTATACTTCAAGGGCGGGTTCATCCAGGTCGACAGCAAGGTTGAAGCAAGGCTACGGGAAGTCGCTCCGAAGCTAGTGGGCTGGGAAGGCCCCATTCAGTGCGTGAAGAGGTGGGAGAGCATTCCGATCACGCACTGTAGGACGGTACTCCTCCCAAGATGTGAGGAAAACCTGACGAAGTTGCTTTGGGGCTCGTCAGGAACCAAAACAGAGGTATCAATACCTCGGCCTGGCGAGTGGTCGACCGCAAAGTGGTGGGGTCCGGATGGAGGTTGAACTTGTGTGGACGACGAGTCCTACAAATTCATCCGGAAGGAGGGCTTCCGTCTGAGCTATCGGTTTAGCACGGTAGTCATGAGGCCCTACAAGCTGAAGGCTACCGATAAAGAAGACGAGAAGATGCAGGTAGACGAGGAGGCCACTCGTCCTAGCACCAGCAGGTTGCAACTGCGGAGGCCACTGTGGAAGAGGGTGCTACCATCAACGCAAGAACTTCTAGAGGGACTTCAGGACCTAGATGGTATTGCGACGGACGGGGCAGATGAGAACCTATATTGATTACTTTTGTATTTCAGAATTGCTAAGACAGGACCTGGTCGCTGTGCAGGCCAGAGACAAGGAAGGTGCGGACTTCGTCCTGGAAGCGGCCTATTTTCCAGGAGACACACACATTGCGCCCCCTGAGGCTGTGCAGGGCCTGGTGAACTATTGCAGGAAAAACAAACGTATTCCCAAAAACACAAATTGGACCACATATCGGGATACGTTAGAGTTAAATCTGAAAGGGGAAGGGAAGCTAGTCAGAGGTACAACGGCCTTGGGATTGGAGAGCAGGTTATCTACTCTGAACCAAGCCGTAACAAGCGAGTATCACTGCAGCTGCCCCCTAAAGACGATCACCAAAAGACGCAACTGTCTCTAGTGGTCAAGAAAACTCTCGGAACTCAGATCAAAAGTACGTAAGCTCTTCAACAAAGCCAAGCGTTGAATACAGAAGTAACCTAACTGCCTATAATAAGGAGATTAGGTCTGCAAAGCAGGAGAATTTTAGAAATTTCTGTAAAAAGGTCTCTTCTACACCAGAGGCAGCAAGACTGCATAAAGCTCTGGCTAGGGGGAAGACGAACACAGATCTACGGTACTTATACGACCAATGCGGAGGACTACTCACTGACTAAATCCTTTAGACCGATTAGTCTAACTTTCTTCCTACTAAAGAGTATGGAAAAGATCTTGGACCAAGAAATAAGGTCGAACGCTCTGATAATGTCACCCCAGCACGCGAATCAGCATGCTTACAGAACAGGCAGATCGAACACTGATCTGTACCAGCTAACCTCCGAGATACAGAGTTCGCTGGAAACTGGGGAAGTGACGTTATGCACCTTCTTAGGCATCGAACCTTTGACAACACGTCTCACAAGAGCGTGACAAGGGCACTGGAGAAAAGGAATGTGGTGGCTCTAGTGCGCAGATGGATAGAGGCCGTATTTCGCACCAGAATAGCTGAGACCACAATAGGAGATACCAGTATTCGTCTCGGCACTACAAGGGGCTGCCTCCAGGAACGAGTTTTATCTCCCCTGTTGTGGAGCCTTGTGGACGAACTGCTTGTGTTGCTAACTAACAATTGAATCCGTAGCCAAGGATATGCGTACGAAATTGTTATCATAGCCAGAGAAAATTTTGAGGGTTCTCTCTCCGATATCGTAAAAAGGGGACTAGGCCTGGCCAAGGGTTGGAGCAGTTGCGTCGGACTAAACATCAACCCCTTAAAGACGACCATCGTCCCGTTTACGATGCCCAGATCTCTGCCTGCCCTCAGGAACCTAACACTCGGGGGCAGAGAGATAGAGATGACCAATATGGTCAAATGCCTGGGTTTCACGCTGGATTCCACGTTGCGATGGAAGCAGCATGTTGACCTGACCATGGTCAAGGGCACAGATGGAGTGCAATCGACTGGCTGGTAAATCCTGGGGGTGTAAACCAAGTATTATCAGATGGTTGTATACCATGGTAGTGCGACCAACTATCACTAATGGAGTGGTGGCTTGGGCTCCGAAAGCATCACAGACGTCGGTAGGACTTCAACTTCAAAGATTCGCCTGCGTCTTTATGACGGGAGCTATGCGCACATGTCCGACATCGGAACTTGAAGTCTTGATGGAACTCACTCCGCAACACCTAGTAAATGGTCAAGTCGCTAAACACACTCTGCTCCAAATGACAGCAGAGGGATAACGTTACCAAAAAGGTGAACTTCACTGGAAAGTTTAAGATAAACTTCAGCTCTCGAGCTACTGCTTAGGGGCAGTACATTCCGGTGGTACACCGACGGCTCGAAAACGTCGGAAGGAATTGGCGGAGGGGTCGCAGGACCACGCGCAAAACTCTCCATACCTATAGGTAGGTTTCCGAGCAAAATATAAGCAGAGGTATTTGTTATAAGTCGGTACGTAGAGTTAAACCTCCAACGCAACTATCGCAAGGAACGTATAGCCATACCAAGCGATAGCTAAGCGGTACTCAAAGCGATCTCTTCGTACGAGATAAAATCACAATTGGTACAGGAGTGTATAGAACGACTGAATAGTCTATGAGAATTTAACCATGTGAACCTTATTTGGGTGCCAGGTCACAGAGGTATAGCCGGGAATGAACTGGCTGATGAGCTTGGCCTCTCTGCAGCATCCACCATCATGGTAGGACCGGAACCTTTCATAGCGGTTGGTTCCCACACCATAAAGGAACTGCTCCGTAATGATGAAACAGTGGGTAGGGAGAGGCATAGGCAACAACTCCCAGGCATGCGCCATGCAAAGTTGCTAATGAATGGTTACAACCTCAAAAGGTTTAAATATGTAATAAATCTCCCAAGGGAAAACTAAGGCTACTAGTCGACTTCCACACTGGCCATTGCAAGCTCTAGAAACACTTATTCAACATGGGCCTAGGTAGGTTTTGCGTCTTGGAGTCTGAAATTCCAGAACACCTGCTAATGGACTGCACAGCAGTCTGTAGACGCAGGATTAAGGCCCTTTGATCATCGTTTCCTAATAGGAATCACATCGCATCAATAAGACCTAGCAGTATATTGGATCTTCTCAATTTTTTAATTACTATTTACCATGTTTGTTTTTTTTTTCTTGAATATTAATTTGCTAAATTGCACAAAACATGAAACACGGGCCATTGGCATTTCATCTTTGCAGCCATCATTCCACCGAAGCTATACCTGTACATGAATTTTCTTCAAAATATTTGGGGGAATGAAAACAGTTTTGTGAAACCACCAAAATGACAGTTTATTGGTTGCTGTGGATGGCATGAATATATTTAGACATCTGGGATAAGGTATTCAGTTTGCATATGCAATATTGCCAGCAATTCACATTGTCAGCAATATTAAATTGCATGTCCGGATGCGCCATTATAGAGACAGCAGTTATGGTATGTAATCGAGAATCAATCGAAACAGTTTCTATTCTATTATATATCGGCCCAATGCAAAAGTCTTAACGTTTGTAGATAATTTTCAAAGAATAAACTGCTGGTAGTGCTTTATAGATTTGTGAGTTTGTTTTATGAAAAGGAAGCATGGAAATTATCAAAGTCGCTAGGGAAACATTTTGGTCAACTCGCATATGGTTACCTCCCAATATCACTTGGGAGGACATCGCTCCAGGTTCACGCCCGGATGTGACGCACGCCGATTACAGGGATCTTGTATGGCCCATACCAATGGCAGTAGTTATTATGCTACTTCGATATGCAATTGAAAGGTATATGTGTAATATATTATTTACTTTTATTTATTATGGTCAATATGTGCTTTGTATACCACAAAAATGCCGGTGTTTCGCTTAATTATTGGAAACAAGAATTAGTTATACTAAGCCATGTTAGGATAGGCCAATCTTTTAAGAATGTTATAACCTTAAATAACTTCGAATTATGCTTGAGATTTATATCTTAAAGCTTATAGTTATCTAGCGCATTTACGTGTAATTAATTTAAAAGTATTAACTTGTGTAATGACCGCTCCCCTTTCGTTGCAGAGTATAATATTTTAAATACTTACATACATATATATGTATTCACATTAATTATATTTGTAAACCGTTTTTTTATTACATTATGCGTTTTAATGAAAAAATAGGTTTAACGTTGAACTTTTAAATTTAATCCCAAAATTTTGATTTATATTTCCATTAAATATTTGAATACAGAAGTAACTTTTATATCTGGCCACATGATTTTTATGGGTTGACTCTAAATGATAAGATATGTAAATTTAGGCAAGTACCTTTTAATTTTTGTAGATGTTTTGCGAAGTTTTGTGGCTACTGAAAAAAATACAATGTTAATATTTTAGATACTTTAGTTATTTTTTAATATTTCAGTTGTATAAAAAATTTGCAAAATATAATAGCTTTGTATCTTAACTGCTAGTAGCTGTTAGCTGTCAGGGCAGTTATTCTCACAAAGCAAAATAACTAAAAAGAAAAGAAACGGAAAATCAGCAGAAACTAGCAGGAAAATATCAAAATATTTTTTCTCAAGGACCTTTATATTTTCAATGAAAGCAAACAAAATCAAAGGAATTTGCCAAATATCGCTTGAATACACTGTGTTTAACAGCTTTTTCTTCATACTGCAGTAGATATTTCGAAATTATGGTCGCATAGAGGATGTTCTCGGTATCAATTTTAAATCGAAAAAATACGTACTTAAAATAGTGGTAATTTTGAATTTTAAACGCAAATAACTCGAAAATTTTTGGTTTTCTGTGATTACAACTATATATATTCTTGACCTGGAGAACCTCCTCTATTCTACCATACCCATATTATTCCTAAAATCCTGGGACGGTATTCTAAAGCCGACCCGATATTTTCTGCTGAAATGTCACTAGAAGCTCTCTCATCTTTTTACGCTCTCAACTTGTGCTCTCTTCTGCTAGTTCCCTTTTGATTTTTAGTGTTAAGAAAAGCTTTTTCACCACGTATTGTGCTAGCTAGTCATGATTGAGAAATAAAAAACAAAGCTATGTTTCAGTCGTCAATGTTTTTCAAAACGCGTTCAGAAGTCTGTTATTACTTTTTTTATTTTTAATAGTTGTTAGTTAATTATTTTATCAATCTATTTATTATACTGACTAGGATTTAGAATAGTCCACGATTACGTTTTTTTGGCGCCGCGGTCTCGAGATTAAAAAATTTTTACACATCCAGTACACAAATGCCTGGCGATTTTAACGCCAGTATGGGCAAAGAAATTCTGCCTACAAGGTGAAACATCTCCAAGAGGGTTGAAGTTGATCGGCAATCAGATCGAACATGTTGTGAAAGACGAAAGACACATCTCCAGTATTTTAGATATGTGCACATTCCGAGGGACCACTATCTCTTTGCAGCGAATATACACATCCACCTCCGGGCAGCAAAAACCGCATATCAACATCTGACGTCGAGAAGCTGCAATCACAACAAACAGATAACGATTTTCTACTCAACTTGCACTCCTGCTCTCTGACAGCACTCATCAGCAACTCCGTATAAGGGAACTGAGGGACGACATTTAAAGTTCCTTACGTTTAGTTGCAAAGCAAACTATTGGTTTTTATAAAAAGCAAAAAAACATATGGCACGTCATGGTGGAGAGAAAACAGACTGCCTACATCGCCACGTTACAATCGACCACAACACGTGCGGGATGGGATAGATACTGAGTGTTGAAAAGTGAAGCGAGACGCATTTGCAGACAGAAAAAGAAAGAGGCTGAAATGCGTGAGTACGAAGAGCTTAACAACTTGGCCGACGTTAATTTACCGCAATTCAATGGAAAGATGCGGCGTCTACTGAATGGCAGTGAAAGCATAACATCATGAGATGGTAAATCGATTCCTTAATCGAGGCGATGGATCGGACGTTCTATTTCCCGACAATGAAGAAGTTCGAAAAACAATTACCCGTCTGAACAACAACAAAGCGGAGCGAGCCGATGGATTACCGGCCGAGCTATGAAAACTCGGTGGCGAAGAACTGAAAAAGACCATGTGTTAGTTTTTTTTTGTAAACTATCGTCGGACGAAAGTATGCTCGACGATTAGAAATTAAGTGTGCTCTGCGCAATTCACAAAAAGGCAGACGTCTAGGGACAATAATAGCAACAATATGTAGGCCAAAATCGCTAAAATTATTGTAATTACTTTTGATTTACATATATAAATAATCATTGGTGTACGTAAACTTTTTTTATATGAATTAGGCGCATTTTAAGCTAAAGCTAATAATTAATTTTTTTTTATTTGTGTAAAAATATTTTTATATACTATATTTAATCTTAAATATACATATCTTGATGTGGATAGAAAAATACCACAAAATTTATTCATTTTAAAACAAGTAAACATGCCGTAATTTAATAGAAATAGGTGTATGTAAAATTTATTGGTCCACTGTACGTGTACGTAGGTTGCTATATATATTTCTGGCCTAATAATGTAAATAGGCATATTTATCAACGAAAATGGTTTTTCTTATATTATTTTTATTTTTTTTGTTTTTGTCGATTGCTGTTTTGTTTCGGGTTTAAACGCATAGTTCCATGATTTGTCTCCTGTGACGATCTTATAAACGTCTTTTGAAGCACCGCGATCGTATTTTTTCAGCATTTCTCTACACCAATCCACACGAGCCTTTTTTTGAGCGATTGTCAAAATGTGCGGGATCCAACGAGAACAAACCTTTTTTACGGCCAGGTGTTCATGCAATATCGAATGTATGCTGGTGGGAGAAATGCATAGGCATGCCTCTATCTGAAGGTATGTTACATGACGCTCTTGCATTACCAGTTCACGTACGGCATCGAGGTTTTCTGGCACAACGGCTGTTTTTGACGACCTTCACGGAATTCGTCGTTGAGCGAGCGTCGGCCACGATTGAATTCGTTGTACCTGTTTTTCACAGTGCTATAGGATGGTGCTTCATAGCCATACAAAGATTTTAGTTCATTGATGCACTCTTGTCGTGATAATCCACGTCGAAAGTTGTGAAAAATGATCGCACGAAAATGTTCACGAGTTAATTCCATTTTTTGGCCGAGATGAATTTTTTAATTCCCTGTAAATAAAACAATTCACGATTAAATGACAAAACGTTCTGAGTGATGTTATGCTAAAAAATGTCAAACTTTCCAATGGAAATGTCAGATTGCACCTGGCAACACTTAGTGTTGCCCTAGGCCAGAATATATATAGCAGCTCTCGTAGAATTCATAACGCAAAGAAAAATATCAAACTTTTTTAATTTGTGAATTTTAGGACTTAAAACTCGAATCTCTATGTGTACATATCCTTAATCTGGAGAACATTATCATCCGCCCTTAATTGTTAAATAAAAGTCCCAATTTACAAGTTTTTTTCTAATTTTAACAACTTAACGCTTAATTACTCATTATCCGATCTTAAAAATTCTTATTTATACATAGTATATCTCAACTTATTTTACACGGCAGTTTTCGTGTCAGATTCTTTGAAGAAGATCTGATGGATGCCAGATTCCCAATCTAAAACTTCAAATACTTTCATACTACTTAGTATGATCATGTGGTTGTGGTGGTTGTTTTATGAATTATCAAATTATCCACCTATGCGTTGATAATTTGATAATTCTTCAGTCTTTTAGATGTGACCGGAATTAATGTTCTGGTGGCGTTTTGGTTCGGATATTGCCTCGTTATCGCAAAGGGTTGCTGAGTTCCTCATCTTAATGAGATTTAATGCCTTGCTTACTTCACTTACTAATACGTTTTAATAGACCTTTTGGCTCACTTTAGAACATCTATATACAGTTATGTCTCAAAATAAAATATAAAGTTATATTTTTAAACAAATAAAATATAAATTTATTCCTTGATTTTTTTTACCACGAATTGTTAATTTTTAGCACAGTTTTTGTGAATTTTTTTAAGGGGGTCGGATCATTTAAAGGCCTAAAAAGTCGCTGTTAGTTGAATTTTTATTTTTAAAATGAAAAACAGTCGAAAATTCGTTCGAAGAGTAATTTTAGTGCATATTTAAATTTTGTTTCGATTAAACAAACCATATCCATGTTTCCGTGAAATGGAACTATGGTTAATTTTAAATCTTTATTTTCGATTTACTTCACAAAACTGAGAAACATAAGCTAACATCTTTTTAATCTCAGTTATGTTTTGAAAAATAAGGAAGCATACTAATGGATGATCCAAGTAGACGTACTTTTTTTGACTGATCACGCCTGAGTGGTGTCAAGCTGTATTTTTATTTTTGTTTAGTGTTGTTTGACATATCATCATGGAAAGACTTACGCCTGAACAAATCTTTCAATCTTATTATGGAAATTCTTAACTTATGGTCAACATACTCGGCCTACTGATCGTACTATTCGCAAAACACAGCATTCATTATTGATAATATTCGACCGAATAGACCACGTCTAGCACGTAATGAAGAAAATACAAGTATTGTATAGCAGGATAAAAGAGTCGGTTCGGAGCCGTTTGCAGCAACTCGGACTGACGTTTGGAATGACTTGGCGCATTTAACGTCGATATCTTAAATTGAAATCGTGCAAAATAAACAATGTGCACGACATCGCTTCGCTCTATGGGCTCTTAAAAAGTTCCAATAAGATCCGACGTTTTCGAGCCAAATTTTGTTCAGCAATGAGATGAACGAAGAGTAACCTGAAAAGATTTAAGGGCTGTCATTTCTTCCAGAAAAAATAACGGTTTGAAGTGGTTTGTGGGCCAGTGGAATCATCGGTCCATATTTCTTTAAAATGGTGCCGGTACCAAGATAAATACCAAAGAATATTCTTTCGAATGATATTCAATTTCCCCATTAAATGTGAAGTTTTTGTTTTTTTTTTCTTTAAAAAAGTGGGGAACCTCGAAATGGATCACCGTTTAAGTATAGTATATGTTATATTTTAATAAACGCTTTTTTTTATTTTTCATCTTGACAATTTTTTTTTTAAGAATTAGTAGTAATCGTTGATTTAATCTGTATCTTTCATTAATTGGCGTACACCTTTTGCCTTAAACGTTCAAAGCTTTGACAAATTGTTTTATCATTCCTAATTTATCATATATTAAACTCCTGAGGTCATTTTGAGAAAATAATTCATATAGTCCAAGCGAATTACTTTTGAAACGAAAACAAAATTTTCTTTGCCTAAATAGACATTTTATACAGCTTTCAATATTTTACAAAATATAAGTTGAATAAAATTGATAGATGAGATAGTTTTCGTGCAATCATGCGTTAAATAATAAATAAAATAATAACAAATTGTAGTTAGTTTTCTTAATATTTAGATAAGAAACCTCGATTTTTTATCACTGCAACACATGCGCCTGGCAGGGAATCGATCGGATTAATAATTTAACTAAAATAACGTTTAATAATTTAAATAAAAAGATAATCTTCGTAATAAAGTTGGTTTCGAACATCATTTGTCAAAATTTTACATTCGTTTTGGCACTGTATAATGTAAAATTTGTTTACACCATCTTAAATTTTTTCACTGTTCTTCAACACAGAGAAAGAAGTTACCGATTGACGATAATTGTTACGCTGAAAAGCGTGTCCTTTGTTGATATTTTCAAGACAAATTACGTAATGTATTTACTTAATTACACTTTTTTTTTGTAGCTATAGGGTGACAGTTGATTTGCCGTTGGCTTCCTTGGTAATAGTATCTTCTGTTGTCTGGGAATAGGGAGAAAGAAAAATTACGTCGTTAACTCGCACAAGGCTATTACATGTACAAACAAGTAAGGGAGGCCCAATTGTCCAATTTTTACACCGGCTCAAATAAAGCCCTGTCATGCTATTTGGGTTTAAAATTTAATGTCTCTTGCGTATTTCGTTACTGGTTTATTGCACTTTAAATAGTTTTTAACAATAACGTTATATGTGGAGTGAGCGGATTTCATCCATTTTCACACTGTCAGTAGTCCGTATTTTTTTTGTACTAAAGAATACGCATACCAATTTTTATCAAGATATTTAAATTTTTACTCAAGTTACAGCTTGCACGGACGGACGGACAGACGTCACCCAGATTTCAACTTTTTCTCGTCATCCTGATCATTTATAGTTATATATATAAATAACTATATCTCGTTTAATTCCAACTCCGGTCCAATTTTCATAGTTATTTTTTCATCATAGCGTTTTATGTACGTTTACCAAAATTTATGGAATAATAGTCGACTAAACTTTAAACTTACCTTTTTCAGATTCTGGATAATGCCTGTTGGAAAATCATTGGGCATTAAGTCTTCTCGATCAAAAAAAGCTTCCAATAACTCTGTTTTGGAAAAAGCTTACCAAAAGTCTAATAGGTTGAATTACAAACTGGTAAGTAAAAGTTTTGTTGAAAATACTTTTTATTTTATAAAAACAATAAGTATTTCCGTAAATTCCCATTTCGAATACATTTTGCTGCTGTGTATACATGATTTCCTTTATTTTACTCTAAATTTATTTTCAATTAAACTACTTTTGTCTAGAAGCCAAAGTAAATTGTTGGGTATATTGGGGTCTGATACTTGTGAAAATTTTAAGTTGTTAAACTTATTGGCTTTAACTCCCTTTTAATAAAATATTCTGTCTCTTCGAACGTGGCTTTGAGATTTTATTTTCGACTGAGAATCATAACGTAGATTTGTTGCACTTTCGAGAGTTGTTGTCGGATTTTTACATGCTGAAGGCTAGAGAAGCCAGTCTACTTAAAAGCGCTGAGCTTACATTTGTTGGAAGTACCCTTAAAAATATTTGGCAGTAATGCTACATTCTTAACAAATTGTAAAGGGAAATATAAAGTAATAAAAAACAATGACATTCATAAAAATTTAAAATAGTTGGGTAACATTCGTTGTGGAATGCGTTGGTACTAGCCCAAAATTTTTTTTATTTGGTTTTTTGGTACACTTTTCATATGAACGTGTGTGAAGTTTCATTTCAATCGGTCAATTCATTCTTTGTTTACAAGCCATTTAGTGTCGCCGTGTCGCAGTATTTTTTACAATGGAAAAATTGAATATCGTGCAGTGATAAAATTCTTATTTTTGGAAGGTGTAGCACCAAAAGAAATTCACGAACGAATTTTAAAATTGTATAATGATTGTTCACCTACAATTAGAACAGTAGAAAGTCGTAGTTGTCGTACAAGCCTTGAAGACGATCCACGCGAAGGACTTCCAAAAAGCCCATCAACACCAGAAATCATAGTCAATATACAGGATATGGTTTTGGGGGATCGTCGATTGACTGAGAGAGATTTAGTAGAGGCTCTACACATTTCATTAGGCAGTGGAAGCCATATTTTAAGTGAAATTTTGGGTTTTATAAAGCTGTGTGGACAAGGGTGCTGCATTCGCTAACAATGGAACCAAAAGACATTCTCAGCAACATTTTGCAACAGTTTTAAAAAGGATAAAATGGATTTGTACGTCGATACATCACTATGGATGAAACTTGACTCGTATCACCATGATCCTGAATGAAAACAAGAGGCTAAAAAGTGGTGTGAACCTGGTTATTCGGCTTCGAAACAAGTTCGTGTCCGGAAATCGACCGAGAAGATTATGGTATCAGTTTTTTGGGATGCGAGAGTAATTTTGTATGCGGATTACTTGCAAAGTAGTAAAACAATTAATTCTGAATGTTATTGCAACCTTTTGGACCAGTTGAAGGAAAAAAATCGTGAAAAAAGACCCGGTTTGCAGAAGGAGTAAATCTAAATGATAAAAAGGGTTTTTGGATCGTAAAATTGAGTTTTTCTTATCAAACGACAAAACTTATTCGACAACCTGGTATATAGCTAAAACTATAGTTTTTTTAATAATAATTATTAGGACTATTTTAATAGAATTAATTCTGTATAAATTGTACATAAATAAAGGAGAAATTATTATAAAAAAAATTAAATTTAATATGTTTGTTTGAAATTTTAAAAATATTTCAAATTAAGAATCGATTGAGATATAAGAGCAACTCAGCTCTACTTTTTTATATGACACTATTAAATGACCGCATCAGAGATGCATGATCACTCGTCTGCACAGCGCCTATGGCAGGCTCACCAGTTTTTGAGGGTTTGAAAACTTAGTGTTTCACTAGTTTTTTCACCACGCTTGGCTGGCAATGTCAATTGACCCTATGGAAGATTTTATGGTTCTTATATTTTTTAGTTCAAGTGTAATTTGGACCATCACTCTTTTCCTTTTAATTGTTTTTGTTTAAAAATAGTGTGTGGTCCATTTTCTAAAGCTTCTGTTCCAGCTCACAACACAATTTATAATTTTACGGGTATTGTTAAAAAATAATAACGAAAAATTTATAAACTTATATATAAGAGAGTCGTGTTAGTTACACTATTTAAATCTCAAGAACGGCTGAACCGATTGTGGGGAGGTAGCGTAGGACCAAGGGCGGACATATTAGGATATTTTTATTTCGTTATGTTAAAAGTCAATACAATTCATAAATACCAAAATTATATTTCAAATCATAAGCATGTGTTCAAAATTCCTGTAGAATCATTTGAAAATTTTATTGCTTTAAAAACAGAAAAAATAAGTAAAAAAATAATAACGCAGAGCTAATGCGGAGAACACTAATTTTCGTATGTATGCATACTTATATATGGGTTATACTGATT
Source organism: Bactrocera tryoni (assembly GCF_016617805.1). NCBI lineage: Eukaryota > Metazoa > Arthropoda > Insecta > Diptera > Tephritidae > Bactrocera > Bactrocera tryoni. Next base: position 38,393,547 of record NC_052502.1, read on the forward strand.
GTTGCTCCTGAACAAGACAGTTTTTTTTTTTTTAGGTCGAACCCGTCAGATATTTTTAATATCACAACAAAAAGTGGCATTGACGTTATCGTCGTCAAGGCATTGCTGCTACTTTACTAGATTATGGGCGAAATGGAATGAATGGAATGGCGAATAACTGCGGTGTGGATAAAAAGGCCTATTAATATTTGAGATATACAGAAATATTTCCGAAGCATTGTACAGAGCAGTGCAATATTTAAACGGAAACAATGAAGTATATGCGTACAATTTCAAACTGATCCTTGCTCAAAAATAATACAATTGCAAATATTACAAATACAAAATATTGGGAATGGTAGAATAGAACTGCAACCAAATACACAGTGCTATGGATCATAACTTGCTCTTTAATCAGTCGATGAATATTATACCACGTGCATCCCAAAAGACTGATGCCATAAACTTACCAGCCGACATTTTTATCTTTCCACGCATGAGGTCTGGTTCATAATGCACATGCCACTAGGCTAACTAGGTATTGGAATCCACACCGTCGCAAAAAATACTATGTCTCATTAATTAATAGTTCCTTAGTTGTCAAATTTGTATACGTATCTTTTAAATGTAGGGGCTGACTAGTCGAGCCGAGTTAGTTACCCTATTTATAACACCAGAATGGCTGAACTAAGTTGGCTGAAAGCAAAAAAGTATTAATTAAGAATATTTTACTAGAAAAAAAATTAATTTCTTGTATAATTATTGGTGTAGTGATCGGGTTACATTAGCGGCCAAAAGTGTGGACGTCGACGAAATTAATTTCCAGTTACGACAGCTGTTGCCAGACAATGTAATGCTTTTTAAATCAATCGTTAATGTTGGCAATGAAAATGAAAATGTTGTGTTTCCAATTGCATATATAATTTTTTTTAAATGTAAAGGGTTGTCATCATATAATCTTCTTGTTTAAATTGGTTTACCTATTCCTATTGGCATAACTTATTTATAAATAATTTTACTAAATTGAATAATTAAGAATAACATAATTTAAGGTATATATGAGCCACAGAAACCCGTCTTTGCAAATTGTGAGAGTTAAAAATGTTCGATTTCACCCGAACCTAGCCTTTCCTTACTTGTTTGTATATAATGTTAACTAAACTACAGAGAAGCATAGGAACTAACATTTATAATTTTAAAAATTTTGACATTAGTCTATGTATGTTTTGGATATTATTGATTTTCGCTAGAGATTATTAATTTAATAATTTACTAATGCTAAAACTGTGAATTCGTTTAAGGTACCGTCTTTAAAAAAACAAACTGATATGTCTGAGCGACAAATTCAACGTTGGTGGCGATTGAGAAGAGCTGCAGATAGACCAACAACTATAGTGAAATTTTGTGAAAATACGTGGCGTTGCATATATTATTCATACAGCTTTATTTTTGGAATTATCGTCCTTTGGGATAAAGATTGGTTTTGGAACATAAAGCATTGTTGGTACGGTTATCCGCATCAGGTTTGTAAAATCTAAGTAACGTACATTTTACATAGTATTATTAAATGATTTTATATTATAATTGTGTGTGGCTATTGTGGCTCCCTCAATATACAGGGAAAAGTAGGCAATGCCTCATATTTTTCATTAGAATAGTAATTGGCCTCAAATTGGTTAAAATTTGTACACGAATTTTTAAAATGAAATAATACGAAATGGACAAAATATGGTTGAATGAATATTAAAATCCTAACAATTCGTGGTACAATTTCTGTGCCTAACATGATTATCACGAGTCTAACTCGTGGTGTGTAGAAGTGTACATTTGATGAAAAGAGAATTAAGGGGTATTCTACTCTAGAAGCATGAATTTCAGGTAATTTTTAAAGAGTCGTAAAAAAAGGCAATTAATATTTTTACTATCCATTTTTTTATGGTGTTTTTATTGATATCTTAAGAATACAGAAAAAAATTTTTACAAAAAAATATTAAAAATTAAAATAATTAGAGGGGGGGAGAGACAGGTGTAAAAAAAATGGCGCATTTTGGTGACATTGATCCTGACTCTCCTGGTGGTCTGAAAAAAAATTAAAAGAAATTCTTAATCAGTAAAGATGCTGTTATAGTCCCTACCTCAGGGAACACGAAAAATTTTTTTTTTTTGAAAAATGGCGACTGCCTGAAAATAAAAATCATTTTTTACGCTTTTTTTTGAAATTCCTAAATTTTTTTAAAATATTAAAAACAAAAATTTTGACACGATGCTTAAGGAACCATAAAGCATTATATAAAGAAGGTTCACACAAAATTCCAAGTAAATCGGTTGTATAGAACTTGAGATAATGCTGGTCGCGGGGGGGAAAAAGGTACCGTTTCGAGAAAAACGCGTTTAAAAAATTCGATACGGCCGAACCGGGCTAGGTACTGCGTCACTAAAGTAACTGTAGCTCTTAAAATAATTTTAATTTTTAAAAATCCTTTGGAGGATATGTTCTTAAGGGTCTAAACTTTAATATATGAAAAAAAAATCGAATTTTTCAAAATTCTAGAGTAGAATACCCCCTTAAGAGTTGACTCATCTGTAATTATTTCATTGCTCTAATAACGGTGGATGTTTTTCTGCGCCCAATGCAACTCCTTTTAAACGTGTGTTTTTGAATTTAGTACCTATGCGTTTGATGCCAGATCTCCAAAGTCTGTCCCGTTTATGTTTAGATATTTCTAATCCTTTTTTAAAATAAAATTGTTTAACTTCCTTACTGCGCAGTGATTTCTTCTGAAAAAGAAGAACAATAGCTTTGCCCTCACATTTAGATGTCACACGATTCCTCCCTCTTCTTGTTCCGCTTTCTTCATAATGGTCAGACCATTTATTGACAAACGTACAATTCGTACTTAAATACTTTGCAGGTTTTTTAATAGTCTGCTTAAAACGTTATACTGGCGATAATTTCCTTTTTTTACGTACATCCATCTACGGTATTATACATTGTGCCAAAAAGGCACCCGGAAATTGTAATTCAATTCCCCGGGTCCCCCAACGACTCACGCATGATCTATCAAAAAAGGTTATTGAAAAAAGTACATGCACTTGGATCACCCGTTCCTTATCATAAATTTGGATAATAGCCGAAACTGAAAGTTGCATTAAAAACAGCATTATTTTGTAGCCCCATAAGAATTTTCGGAGTAATTGTATCACGTCCTGGCGACTTTTTTGGATTCCTCCCTTTTTATGATTCTTTTATTTCATAACTTGAAGTTTTAATAGGTAAGAAAGACTCGTTATCAAAAAATTGGCAGTTTTTGGGCAGTTAGGTTGACATACATACCATTACCAGATGGTTTGCAAAGCAAATTGCCTTTTTCTCTTCGCTTCGAGCCGAATTATCCCTCACGTCCCTTATAGCCATTTCGAAATCTACCTACGGTGTTTGCGCTTTCCAAAGAGAGTTCTATGTGTGCCTTTTGTTGAATTTGTTTCAATTTCTTTATATAATTTTTATATTCTCGTTATATGTTGCTACAAAGTATACTAGTTTTGCACAATAGACCTAAGGTCGCGGTGCATTCCTCAATTATTTATCTATACTAGTTTTGCTAAGGGTTGTTTATATCACTTAAAATTAATCTAAATCTACATATGTATATCATATCTATAAATGATCAGAATGGTAAGTTGAAATGTCTGTCCGTGCAAGGGATCTGATGAAACTTTCTGATTTTATATTTAGGAATATATGCCTTGGCGCCATGGAAGTTCGGTATTGCAGATATTGAAAAAAGTTTGCGCTCACAAAATGCCTTTAAACGAAGACCTTTAAAGTGTCGAAGAGTTATTTAAAACTCACCGCATAAATAGAACAACTCTTATCTTGTAAGCGAAAAATAAAAAACATTAGTTCTTGACATATTTGTGTACTAAAACAAATTTCACTATTACATCATATGTGTATATCCGACCCTTCCTTCACAATTTTTTTTTCAGTCAAAAGTTAAGCAATGACTTATTTTCTGGACTTGATTTTAACCAATTCGTTTTAGCACATACATATATTAGAAGTTATAAGTTATCTGTCTATATTTTAAGTGAAATATGTTTATTAACATTACATTTTCAACAAAATTTTTTTTAGTCTATTTCCAGCGATATATGGTGGTATTATATGATATCCATGGCTTTTTATTGGTCCCTTACCGTAACACAGTTTATTGACGTTAAACGGAAAGATTTTTGGCAAATGTTTGTCCATCATATGGTCACATTACTACTAATGGCATTGAGCTGGGTCTGTAATTTACACCGCGTCGGTTCCTTAGTTCTTGTCGTACATGACTGTGCCGACATATTTTTAGAGGTAAGTTAAAATTTATTTTAAAGTTTTTTTTATTACTTCCAGAATCAAACAAAGTCATAAATTTGTCACTTCCGTAATCAATTAATCTTACCATATCAAAAATTATTACAGTAGTACCTCGATTCTTGCATGTAATGAAAACCGAGCTCAGTGCAAATATTGAGGATATTGCAAGTACCGAGTATCTTTTTTCATATAAAATAATTGAATGTTACATACATATAGTCACCTGAAATGCAAAATAACGTAACAACATTTTCGAACATTTACAGTGGCATGAATGAAACATGTAATAAAATGGAACATGATTAAAACAAAATTTTAATATTGCTTAAAACTGGTTTATATCTGAATGCAGAACCTGAAAATGTTGAACATATGTAATATATTGTATGTAATTTGAAGTAGTGAAGCGTAATCAATATTACACTCAGTTTCGAATTTTTTGATGATACGTTATTTTGCATTTCAGGTGACGATATATGCTTTTTTTAAATATATTTTTTATTTTTTTATTTCAATTCAAAAATCCTTAAGTTAAATATGTTAGTATATATTACTATATACATAAATACAGATAGATATAATGCATAATGTGGAATTAAAAAAAATTGAAATTCTTAATTGTTTCGCTTGTTCAGTACTACGTTGTTTCTGAGCCTCTGAAGCTTCATAACATTGTTGAAGGAAGAATCGTTTTGCTCCGCCCATTCTAGAGAATGCTGATATTGTCTTCGCCAACTTCCTTGTTATTGAGGATCACGTTGTTTGTTTCTTCACTTTCAGTAGAGTTATCATCATCGGCACAGTGAACTTGATTTTGTAAGAAAGACTCCAAAGTAGGTTCCCCAATTCATTGCTCAATTTGAGGATTGGATATTATCTGCAATGGTTCTACTTCTTGAAGCAAGCTTTAAATGGAGTGAAAGAGGGATGTCATCTTCATTATCCCATTCTGTTGTTATGTCAAACTATTTTTGAAAAGATGACCGAATCTACTGATTTTCCTCGTCGAACGTTGTGACCTAAAAGGCTTGTTTTGCAGTTAATTTTCGAAAGCCTTATGACATTCTGGTCCATGGTCCTGTATAACAGCAGTACGATTCGGAGGAAAACACAAATATTTGACCATCACTCTCTACTCTTTAACTCTCCATCTTTGGGGTGACAGGGAGCATTATCTCTAAGTAAAATAGCCTTTTCGGGAAGATTTTCGCGGAGGATTTCGCTCTTTTACCTGCAGTTTTAAGAAATTTTAAATTGATAAGATACATTTTTAAAGCAAAACATCTACACATCTCAGGAACAAATGTTTTGTGAAATATTTCTTCAAATAAAGCCAAGGTCGTCCAAGCACTTTTATTTTCTTTGTAGATAACAGGGAAATCCATAAAATTTTTACGTTAGCGTGGATTCAATAATTTCCCAATAACAATTAATTTTACTCTATGATTACCAGGCGCATTCGTACAAACAAGAAACGTTGTTCTTTCTTTACCGATTTACACACAAGAAGCAAAATCTTCCAAAAGAGGCCAGACTCATCGTCAGTTAAAACTGATTCAAATCTCCCGAAACGCAAATGCGTAAGAGTTACAACAATTCATCATCGAAAAAAACGGGCCTTCTCAGAAATATATTCGAACTAAGGAAACATTACCAAAATCAACAAGGTCTTGTCACAAATATAGAGGTCAAATTTATTGAATGTCGCAAGTACTGAGTACATAATGTAAAATATTTCTTTGCTGCAAGAATCGAGATGTTGCAAGTATCGAGATGTGCAAGGATCGAGGTACCACTGCGTATTAATTTCCACTATAGGCTGATAGGCTTCTTTTTCTTTAATGGCGTAGACACCGCTTACGCGGTTATTACCGAGTTAACAACAGCCCGCCAATCATTTGTAATTTTATCAATTTGGCGCCAATTCGACACAACAAGCCCAGCCAGGTACTTCTTCACCTGATCTCTCCAACGGAGTGGAAGTCTTCCTCTTTTTATGCTTCCCTCGGCGGGTACTTCATCGAATACTTTCAGAGCTGGAGTGTTTTCATCCATACGGATGACATGACCTAGCCAGCGCAGCCGCTGTCTCTTAATTCCCTGCACTATGTTAATGTCGTCATATAACTTGTACACCTCATCGTTCCGTCGAATGCGATATTCGCCCTTGCCAATGCACAAAGGACCATATACCTTCCGCAAAATCTTCCTTTCGAAAACTTATAACGTCGACTAATCAGATATTTTCATCGTTCATGCCTTTGCACCATATAGCAGGACGGGAATAATGAGTGAGCTTATGGAGTTTCGTCTTTGTTCGCCGATAGAGGAATTTATTCTCAGTCCAAAGTATCACCTGTTGGCAATAGTTATTCTGCGTTGGATTTCGAAGCTGACATTGTTGTTGCTGTTAAAACTAGTTCCAAGATAGACGAAATTATCTACGACTTCGATGTTAAACATCGAACAACAATGACGTGGGATCCAAGACGCAAGTGTGATGACTGTTTGTTTGATGACAAGAGATATTTCGTCTTGCCCTCGTTCCCTACCAGACCCATTTGCTTTGCTTCTTTGTCCAATCTGGAAAAAGAAGAAGAGGAAGAAGATGTTGAGACGCCAGCAGCTGTGCACTCTTATAGAAGATTGTACCTGTTCGATTAAGTTTTGCAGCTCGAATTATTTTCGCGAGCAGCAGATTAAAGAAGTCGCAAGATAGGGAGTCGCCTTGTCTGAAACCGTGTTTGGTACGGACAGTTCGAAGAGGTCCTTTCCGATCCTGACGAAACTTTCGGTGTTGCTCAACGTCCGTTTACACAGCCATTTTAGAGATGGTATGTGTCGATTCTCTTTTTACGTGTCTTTCCCAAGATTTGGCGCATGGCCAGGCCTAAAGCCACATTGATAAGGTCAATCAGTTTGTTGACGGTGGGCTTTAGTATTTCACACAATGCGCTCGATAGAACCTTATATGCCATTTTGCTCTTATGACACGGAGCGTTATCCCGTGGGGGAAGGAAAGCTTTTTGAGAAATGCCAACCTTTTAATTTTATTTCTAGGGCTTATGAAGGGGATTGTTCTTGCTATACATATGTATACTATGTATATGTATTAAAGATATTTTCTTCCAACCGCCTGCGAATTGTTCTTTCACTAATGGAAAAATTTTTCTCCTTATTCAATTCCAAAGCAACCATTTTTGGCGTTTAAGGGTATCCTTTTTGATTTGTCGCAAAATCAAACGATCCTCATTTTCTGTTTTCTTACGTTTCCTGCCTGTTCGATGTAAATTATGAGTGATTATTATTTTATAGTTTCGTGTGATATATTATATTCTTCAACGATATTTATAACGGAAATCAAAGTTACGATTTCTTTCTTTTAACTTTGTATTAACCAATGATGCCAAAGCAACCCAAATTATGCAATTATTTCAAAAATTCAGAACATTCAAATATGTATATAATGACTTATTTTTATCTAATTATATATATTTTTAATTCTAGGCTGCAAAATTGACAAAATACGCGAAATATCAGAAATTGTGTGATTTTATATTTGCGATATTTACTGTTGTATGGATTGTAACAAGACTCGGTTTCTTTCCACGCATAATTTATAGGTAAGTGACTCAAGTTACCATAATTTACAAAGCGACAAGAAAAAAAACCGGAGCTTTAGCGATGTCTAAATGAAGAAACATAGACTCGAATCTTAAAAATTAAATTTTTACCTACTCAAGTGAATCGAATTTGTATATGTATAGAGGTTGTTAGACGTATTGCCTCCACGACAGCATTGTGGATTTCCAAAATATCGCGTACTAACTTCATTGACCATGCTTATTTCGCAGGCAATAAGAGACTTTTTTTGTAATTGAAAGTACGGAGCAAAAAGACCTCCTGTTTATTTTAAATTGTATATGTATTCGCATAATATATATAATATATTTTATTTAGACAATATTTTAATAATATTCTAATATAAGTGAAATTTACTAGGTAGTCTGTTTTCTTATTATACCTTTCTTTGAATCGCCAAGTATTAGTACTGATAGAGCATACAAATTAACTATCTATCCTTTTTATGAATAAATTATTGATCACCATGTATATTATTGAACTGGATAACTATGTATGTATATCGGTAAATTCACAAGTAAATTTTACAAAGTTATTGAGTTTTTAAAGCGAGTGATGCTATGATTGCAATGCCAGCAGCATGATAGCTGGAGACTGCTTTATGAAACAAAATAAAATTAATTGAAAGTTCTAGTGAGCAATATTTTTTCGTACATAAAAATAATTTCAGTTTAATTCATTTACATTAATTTATCTAACTTACATATAAAATAAATTTTTGTTTTGCAGCTCATCTGTTGAAGCTCCAAATATTTTACCAATGTTCCCGGCGTACTATATTTTCAACACTCTTTTAATATCTCTACTGTTTCTACATGTAGTTTGGACTTACTTGATTTTAAAAATTGTTGTTGATTCTTTACAGAAAGGATTGGTGAGTTATTGTGTTAGAGCATATATTTTCATACTAATATATTTTAACATGTCAGTTCATATTTTAAAATCTCATTAATTAGTATTTGAGTGCAGGCCTGCTCCAAATCATATTCGGATAAGCGTTTACTTAATTTTATAATGGTGCTTTAAAAAAAATGTTATTTCTTTGAAATTACTAGATTTTTAAAAAAACTCAGTGGCTTAGTTTCTGAAGTTAAATAAATTTGAATCTAAAAAAGTATTTGACAACAAAAATGCTTGAAAGTAAATCTTATTTAACATTTCATTATACTACTAAAATACTGGTTAATAAAATTTAACTTTTTTATATCAAATTTTGAATGTATGGAGCTAGTCCACTTTTGACATCAAAACATATATTTTCTTAAGTAATACAAACATCAGTTTCATAGAGAGAAATTATTTTTTAAAATAGAAAAAAAATACTTATACAATTTAGTTTCTGACAGTTCATTTTAAGGGGGTATTCTGGTCTAGAAGCATGAATTTCAGGTAATTTTTAAAGTGTTGTAAAAAAAAGGCAATTAATATTTTAGAAGAGTACAGAAAAAAATTAAAAACTAAAAAAAGTTATTTGGAACAAAAAAAAAGATTATTGAGGAGGATGTAGCCATGTGTAGAAGTTTACGCAAGTGAGGAAAGTTCTCTGAGCGCCATTCTTGTACATAACAGGAGCCTCGAATAAGTGATCCCCCTTTTGATGGAGATAGACAAAAGATATGTCTCTAGTGTTTTAGACGTGAGTACGTTCCAAGCATCTTGTTGTAACCAAGATGCGCACCCGCCTCTGTGCAGCAAAAAGCGCACATCAACAAGCACAAGAAAAGTTCGATGTCGAAAAGCTGTAATCACAACAGATAGTCGAACAATTTTCTACTCTACTTGCACTCCTCCAGGATCCGAACTTGCGCGGTGTCGCTATTTACTTTCCGAAGTGACCGTGTACTTCATATATCCCAAGGACGTTGGATTTTTTCGTAGAAGGCTCTCATAATCTCTGACTTATTTATAGTTCTGCTTTATACAATGTCCAATCTACACTAAGTCCGCTTTTACAAGCCTTACTGAGCAGTTTTCTACTTGAAGATTTGATTTCCAACAGCTATGATTCAAGTCGTATTTCTGAAGATCTTTTAAGGTTCACTAATCAAACCTGCTGTTACTTAAGCACTGCTTTAGTCTCTCATTTCCGGTACTTAAGCATAACTTAAGTATGAACTGTAAAACACTATTTTCCTATTTTATCGTAAGCACAACTTAAGTATGGACTATGAAACCGGGCATTATTATATTAGATAGAAGAGTCAAAATTATTTTATAAATTTATTTAGGAACTTTTTTAACTGTATAATTAACCAAAAGTAATCTAACAAAAATCATTACTGTTTAAACACTATGGATTTTTAAAGTAATTTTTACCTTTTTTGTTGCAAAATATTTTTTTTATTTACATTATCTATTGATGCATTAATATGAATAATTTCCTATTTATACAATTGTTTTCATATTCTCAATATTTTAAACTATTTGGTTTTCATAGGTGTACTTTCAGTAATTAGTTTATTAAAATTTTAAAATAAATATCAAATTAATATTGTATATATTTTTGAATATTTTTAGATGTCAGGAGATATTCGATCGAGTGATAGTGAAGACGTGTCTGATAGCTCTGAAAACGCAAATATTCCCAATGGAATTGGGGAACATACAAAAGAAGTTAGCAGTTTGAATCGGCCGCGTTAATTATAAAAGAGAAATAATATTTTATTCACATTTGTATAAATGTAAATAAATAGCAAGTTTGATTATTTAATCAAGAAAACCAAAAAAGTTATGTAATAAAAGTGATCATAGAAAAATTTACACAAATTTACAAAATGATTTAAACCATTATATCGTCATATACAATGCAAGACAACGTATGCAGAAACCTAATACTGAGCTTGAAATTTAACATCAATGTTTAAGAGTTATGTTTAGAGAAGAGTCCTCTTATAAGTCACGCCAAAGTAAGCAGTCGAGTTGTTCATCTACAAGTAAGTGAGGCTTTTAAAATTTCAAAATAATCAATAAAGGTATATAAATGCGCCATTACCGTCATTTCACATAAGGCCAATATCGAAAAATATATAAAACTAGCGCAACTGTCCACGCGTTGTATTTAAAGTGTTGCTAACGTAAGTGTACAAGTTATTCTTTTCGCTGAAAAGTGAGTTAAAATAACATCGAAGTTCGTTTAGAATAAAAATTATCATAAAAAAATTAAAAAAGAAAACTGTTGGCTGCAACTTAAAAGATGAAGTAGTTTAAGAGTAAAAAAAAAGTTCAGTCAAAATATGTCTCTACAAGCTTTTTTTTATTCACTGTACAATTTCTTATAAATAATATTTTTTAATAAACAATATACATACCTATGTCTGTGAATTCATAAATAAAAAAAATCTATAATTTTTTTCATAACTGCTAACTATTACTAGCTAGCAAAGTTTATGCTGGAAAAGCATTTCTTAACCCAAAAAACTGGCAGAAAAGAGCACATGTTGAAGGCATAAAAAACTGAGATAGTAGCTACCCAGCGGGATAATGGTTCACCGCCTACATTTTTCTTTGCAGAATGCTCCGAAGAAACGTCTATGTAGAATTCTTCGATACTAGGTAATGCATAAAAGTAAGCTATGCGGCTAAATTCTACTGCGTTCATATTTATACATATATGGACCGATGAATCCACCAGCCGACAAACCACAACAAACTTTTGTTATTCTGGTTTAAAATCTCTTCAGGCTGCTCTTCGTCCCAAATGCGGGAATTTTGCTTGTTTAGCCATTGAGCCCGATAATAATATTTCACGAACGTACAAATTACTTCAAATCCACTTAATGTAACTTTTTTAAAATTCAATGAACATCGTTGGTACCAAGGAAATGATTTCAAACATATTAAACATAACGATCTTAAATTTCCATTTTTAATGCTTTATTTTAGATTTATTTAGATTTTCATGTAGTTATTTATTATAATCTTATAATAAAAATAAAATATAACAAAGAAACGTTTAATTTGATTTTTTTAATTTTGTCATTGAGACATAAATACACGTATAAATTAATGTGTCAGTACTGATAACCCACAGTAGAAGAGTCCCCATTAAATGGTCGTGGTGCAAATGGAGGTGTTGGAAATCCCTGCGGTCTCCAATTATGTTGAGGAAGGCGGGGGGGAGCTGAGGGAACACCATTAGGAAAAGGAGGATGTGGTGATGCACCGTAGGTAGACATTCGTGGTGGCGGTGGAATACCTACTGGAGGTGGTAATGGTGGCTGTCCAGAAGAAAGTGGAGGTAGAGGAGGGGGTGGTATTGCAGCAGGAAATCCTGTTACCTGTGGAGGCGGAACAGGTGGAGGTGGAGGCAACATGTTATTGGACGAAACAGGCGGTGGCGGAGGAGCCATTAGAGGTGGTGGTGGAATTATTTGTCCCGGAATTACTGTCACCATATTTGGTACGGGTGAATCTGCGAACAGCTGATGAGGGCGATCAGCATGAGATGATGGATTCTGTGCTGCTAACAAACGTTCGGCTGCTGATCCATGGCGTTCACCTTTAGAGTCCTTTTTAAATGCATAAGAAACAGAAATGGGTCGATTGCACAGATATTGACCATTCATAGCATCCATAGCTGCGTCAGACGCTTCAAAGCTGGCAAAATTAATGAAAGCAAAACCTTTCGAATTCCCGGTTTCGAGGTCTCGCATAATTTTTGGTGTTTGTAGAATAACTCCAAATGCTGAAAAAGTGTCGTAAAGTAGTTTTTCGTCGACTTCGGGATCTAAATTGCCAATGAAAATATTGGCGCCCACATCCAAATTTTTTTGGTGAGCTGATGCCTTGTTCACACGGATTGGCTTCCCATACAGTTTTATCATATTCATTATTTTAATAGCATAATCGGCGTCGTCTTCACTAAGGAATTCCACGAATCCATAACCTTGATGCATTTGAGTTACTCGATCCTTGGGCATATGCACATTAACTGGAAATACAATCCAAAAAATATTGGTTAAAATTTTTTATAATATATTCTATTAGTGTAATATTTCCCTCATTTCATTACAAACGCATAAAAAACGTGTAAAACATTTTTAACTCTTGGCACACTGAGAATCAGGTAGGTGATATATAGCCGGTTTTCTACCTGCCCGAGGACTGACACATTTGAATTAGAAAAACAACGATCTGCACTAGTTATTAACAAAGAGAATGGCACAATTCCGATTTCTTTGGCGCCGCAATTTGAAGGTACCGTTGGAAAGAGGAAGTCTCCCTGATTAAAAAATATAGAGTTATAGGTACCGCAAACGCTTAGTTTACGAGACATTCGACCTTAAAGTTCAAAAATTCCCAAAATTCCAACAAGCTTTTTTACCACATTAAACACACTTTACTCACATTTTCCACTTCAAATTAATTAAATTAAACTATAAACTTTTAAATAAATCTACATTTTACACTTTTAACAGCTTTTTTACCGAAGAAATCTTTATTTTAAAAATTTAATTTTACACTCGTAGTGAACATCACGTGTGAGCTAAAAATTACGACGAAATGAGGCGCTGTCATGTGATAATAAGGAAATTAAATAAAGCTTTATTTACAACAAATATTAAAAAAATTAATATACAGAAACGTTATAGTGAAGTGTCACTAAGTGAAAAGTGCATAATATAAGTGAAAAAGGCATTCGCAATATACAAATTATCAAGTTTAAAGTTGTGAATTTTTTAACTTTAAATGCAAATACCTTAAAAACTATAAATCAGCGGCAATTATATATATATATTTTCGTGATCTGGAGAACGTCACTTTTCCATTGATACCCATTTTATCCCCGAAATCCGGGGATGCTATTCTAAAATTTACCCACGCTTTTTAATAAACTTCATTTCAATATGGCATACCAACTTTACCGAACCCTAAAATTTTATAACAAAATCACTTAAAACCTTTTCAACATCCTTACCTACCGGTCCAGCTTGGACAAAAAGTTCCCAAAGTAATGTCTCCGAAACTTTGTCATCGAGACCACCAACATAAATTGTAGCATCTGTAATTGACGTCTAGTACAGTTATATATTTTAAATAAGATAAAGTAGTTAATTACCTTGATTTCTTTCTGCAATAGGTCCTGCAGCCATTTTTGAGCAGGAGATCAAGAAATGTTTACAACGCGAGTCTAAAAAAATCGATTGCTGCAATCGATGGTTAAATTATCAGCTAGACAGCATGAGCGATAACAAGACATTCTTGTAATAACTCTTCCCAAACAAATTTCAAGTAACTAGGCGGCCACACGTGCCAGTAAAAGTTAGCAAAAGTCAAATCATGTAAATTATTTTACTAAACACTTATCATATTTTAACTGATAAGACTACTTGGAATAAAATTTCAGAGACTGTAAGCTTTTGAAACATGGTGTCAGTTATTGTCAAAATAGTACACATATAGACCATGCACTTACACAAACATAACCAAATAAAGTTATTCAAAAAAATTAAATCAAGAATTTTTTGTATGATTTTGTTAAACGTTTCAGGTCTTTTAAACTATAATTGTTCGTTTAAAAAATAAATATATAATTAGGGTTTTTACAAGTCTCATAAAGTTATAAGTTATAACGATTCGAAAACATAGCAATGAAAATTGTAAATGTGTAAACTCATTTTTGTATGAAATCCAACAACAATTTTTTAAACAAGTGTAAAAATTTAAAATTTTACGATTTTAGGATGCTTTAGGACGGGTTGTGAGTACCCCAATTATGACAAAAAAGAACTCGAAAATTGTATATAAAAAGCAAACATTCAATAATTCATAAATATTTATTTTGTCGTCTTCAAAGTAATGCCCACCAGATGTTATATACTTATGCCAACGATTTTTTCAGTCCTTGAAATACTTTTCTGAAGCACTTTTTGGAATGGTCTTTCTGCTTTATCGGGACGAGCCAAGCAAATCCTCGTTCCATACCTAAAATATCCACCGAAATCATTCAAACGGACTCTCTTGTCATATGGTGACGATTTTCAAGCACCATATCCTTCACTTTTTCAATATTTTCATGTCTTCATAGATCTCTCGGTTGACAGATCGCGCTTATATTAGGCATAGTAATTAAGGACAGTCCTACCAAGTTAGAAAAATACATTTTTTGAAATATCACTTACCTGGGGAATTGAATTACAATTTCCTGGTGCCTTTTTGGCACAATGTATAATACCGTAGACGGATGTACCTAAAAAAAATTTGG
Source organism: Bactrocera tryoni (assembly GCF_016617805.1). NCBI lineage: Eukaryota > Metazoa > Arthropoda > Insecta > Diptera > Tephritidae > Bactrocera > Bactrocera tryoni. Next base: position 38,408,738 of record NC_052502.1, read on the forward strand.
ATTTTTGATATTTTCTAATGAGGAAATTATCGCCAGTATAACGTTTTTAAGCAGACTATTAAAAAACCTGCTAAATGTTTCTGTACAACTCACCATTGTTGTGGTACATATATTTTGGTAATAATGTTTTATTTGCTTTACTCCCCGTTATAGGTGGGCTATCAATTGTATTGTGCGAGTTATATTCTACATAAAATCCATTTATTGGTTATATACTATTCTATAATTTATTTTTTTAATATTCAATGATATGTTTCATTATATAGATTTTTTGAAAATGTGTTATAATTAAAACTTGCATATCTATCAATCAAAACTAGTATAAACATACTTTTCGGGGATAAAATGACGCATCAGAGCAGATATGAAGATGGAAGACGAATCAGTTAAAACGAATTTCAAATTCGTAGACAAAAAATTATTTGTTATCGAATATGTGATTTTTAGCAAAATTTACGTACTATATAATTATGGTGTTCGTTTCGCACAGGTGTTATTTTTGATTGGTTTGTTTGAAGATTTTAAATACTATAATATAGCACAAAAAAATATTTTTGTGTTAAAGCAAACAAGCAGCTTTTAATAATTGTAAATGGAAAAGCATTAGCAGTAGCAGTAAGTTTATGTGGTTTTTTGTTACTTTCATTTACATATTTTCATTGTTGTTATAGTCTCTGAAGAAAATATATTTAAGTCTGCTAGTTTGACTGTTTCTATTTTTTCTATTTTTATTTTCTTCCGAAAGTTTAATTTACTTTTATCATGAAAATAATTGTGTTTGACCTCGAGTATTTGGTAAACCTAATATCGAGTGAATATTGAAAATATACCACGGACCAGAGTTGATAATGCCGATTAACGAGTTATTGTAATTCTTCACGTTTCTATGCATTGTAAACTGTAATAACATACATATTTGACTTCAATTGGTATTTCGGATCAAAACGGCTTGTATGGTGATATGTCTTAAGAAATCCTAAGACCAATCCAGATACTACCCAATCAGTGCGAATTTTTAATATTCCAAAATTTGAATGGAGTATATACTTGTATGTATATATAAATATATATGTATATATATTTACACAACTATTAGTTTCTTATTTCTGTAAAAATTTAATTCGGATTAGTTTTTGATATTATAAAAAATCCTTAAAAATAATTTATAATTATATATTAGGTTAAATGAAATTACAATAAATTAAAAGATAAAAGTACAGTAACACGATTTTAAGAAATTTAAACATAGTCATATATGATGTATGTATATACGTATATATATTTATATATATATATATATATATATATAATGTATATATATATTAATAAAGTGGGTTATCCTTTATGAAGATTATTGTGCATATATGTATTTAGTAATTAGTAGTTATATGGTCCATATTGAGACCCGTGGTAATATGGCCCAGGATAAATTTGCGGTTGTGGGTAACTAGCATAGGGTGGATATGGCGGTTGCTTCTGTGAATACACTATATATTTTAAGAAAGCATTAGGGCAATGAAAAATATAATTCAAATATTTATTAGTCACCTGGCATTAAATATTGTAAGTTCAGCTGTTCTTCTTTCTCACGTTCGTTCCGTAAGCAAATAGCAGCAGCTGACAGTAAGATTGCCGCTAGTAAACAGGCACCTATTCCAGCCCAGGCAGTGAGATATGACCAATCGTATGTAATTTTTGTGTTATCCCTGAGTACCTAAGTGAATAAAAGGTTTTTATTTTTCTTAACTTATTCACGCAATATGTTACGCATGAGTTTTCATATAACAGTTGCAAGTAATTGCATTAGAGTATTTCAAGCGTATTAGAAAAATTAGGCAGATCGATAGTTAGGTCGATATGTTAGTTTATTAGAAATATTAGGTTAAGTTGATGTTAACCACGATCAGAAGTTGGTAATACTTAAAGCTTCAATGTAGAGCTGGGGTGGCGTCTGACTCCTATTTTATATTAAATACATATATTTCCTAGATCATTTTGAGCGATTGATAAAAACTACGAAAAACGCTACAACTAATTCATACAACTCAGCCTATAGTTGGGTAATCTAGTACCGTTGCGATCGGCAAAAACTATTTCTATTAATTGTTGCTGATTTCTGTTTTCAAATTTTATAATAATAAACCGATACATGTGGTATATTGCGAAATATTTAACACGCCGTTAATTCTTATAAATTTAGTGATTGCAATCTTAGTATTCTGTTGCTTGCATTTTTTTTTTCAGTTACCGTATTCCATTGTTGGTAATAGTCTTCTCCAACAACTTTCTCTTTTTCAAAAAATTCAACAGTGTGCCATAAGCCCATAGCGCCAGCAGATAGTAAGCAACTTGCTAATAAAAGAATTGATGTAGCTGTTATGGCACCGGATGATCGCTTCCAACATCCAGACAGTCCTGTCCAAAAAGCGCAGAAAATTGTGACAAAGCTAAATAAAAACAGTAAATATATATATATAGCTCACATTTAAAAATAGTTATAATATTATGTTACCTGAGAACAAATAAAGCTATACAAGACCGCGCTAAGTGTAGTCTGGAATTCGCATCTTCGTTCGAAGTCTTTTCATCATCGATTTGAGGAAAATAGTCTAAGTTAGAGCAATGTGTTTCTATTGGAGACAAGTATGTAGGGACTGAAACGCAAGAAATTAAAATTATTCAATACATATTAAGCTTGTATACTTCTTAATTGAATTTTCCTTACTGGTCCGTAAAGAGCTACAATGGATATAACCATTTTAAGATCGAATAACAAAAGAGATAGATTTCAGAGTTAGATACTTAATTTTTAATAACACTCTTTTGATTGAAAATGTTAATAAATATTTTTCATTCAACAAAAAATCTATTAATAGCAAATTTTTTTACTCATTTTTTTTTAATATATTGTAACATCCAAAGAGAAAACATGAAATTGACGCCCAAATATTTTAATTACAACTGAATCCTATCGGAAAATATATGTAACACACGAGGCATGCTCAAAAAATAACGGGAGTTTTCGTTTAAAAAAAATTATTCATTTGTCTACAATAGCGAAATTTAAATTATTTTTAGTTAGTAATTACGATATTTCAAAAATATGTAACAATTTACGAATTCCTAAATGCTTGCAAATTTTTTTGCGATATAGAAAGTTTATTTAAGAGGTAACGCCAATATCAAATAACACATATCAGTTCGATTTTGAACCACTTTTTTGCGCATCTTCTTTTTTACTGGCGTAGACATCGCTTACGCGATTATATCCAAGTTAACAACAGCGCGCCAGTCTTTTGGCAACGTGGCGCCAATTGAAAATTCCTAGCGAAGCCAGGTTCTTCTCCACCTAGCCTTTCCAACGGAGTGGAGATCTTCCTCTGCCTCGTCCATGCGTACCATATGTAAGTCATGTGCGCAGCTGCTGTCTTTTTCTTCTCTAAACCATATCAATGTTGTCGTATATCTCATCGTTCCATCGAATGCGATATTCGCCGAGGCCAACATACAGAGGTCCATAAATCTTTCGCAGAACCTTTCTCTCGAAAACTCGTAACGTCGACTCATCAGGTGTTGTCATCGTCCGTGCCTCTTCACCATATAAAGGGACGGGAATAATAAGTGACTTATAGAGTTTGGTTTTTATTCGTTGAGAGAAGGCTTTACTTCTCCATTGCCTACTCAGTCTAAAGTAGCACCTGTTGGTAATAGTTATTCTGCGTTGGATTTTGAGGCTGATATTGTTGTTGCAGTTAAAAATGCTCCCAGGTTTATTAAGGTTCCTCCGATCATATGTAGTAAAGTCAAACGTGAATTTGAAAATGCTGATATTGGTTATATAAGGGTCAAGTTTTCACCCAGTTTTATCCATTTTAGCCACAAAGACATACTACTGTGTGAGTAAAACAGGCTCTCTCAATTTTTTAAGATAACTAACATATTGGCGGATATATGAGATATAAGGTCACCCAGAAAATTGGTTGAGCGACGGCAGTGCCACGGCCATTGTCCAATTTTGACCCGGCTCTTATAAAGCTGTCTAATGTCATCTCAGTGGTAAAATTTATTGCTGCTAAAATTTTTGGTTATTGATTTATAGCGCTTTTAGTAACTTTCAACAGTACTGTTAGTGAGCAAGGTTATGATCCGATTTCAATCATTTTCACACTACTGGTAAAAGTTCTTATAGGATTTCTCTTGAACGAATTTGGTTATTTTGGCGAGAACAGTTTGAGAGATATGAATATTAAACTTATTAGAGAGTAGAGCCACGCCCAATTTTTCAAAGTTCTTAGCCCACAAAAGCCGCTTGCTACTGGAATCCTCTGTGTAAATTACAGTTCCAAATCTTAATTTAGTGCTTATTTATGGCACTTTATAGGATGTCTTTTAATGATATTTTGTGGGCGTACATATGTATATACCAAGTGTCATTACGTTATCTCAATTTTACTCCAGACGGACGGACGGACGAACGGACGGACAGTCAACCGGATTTAAATTCGTCTCATCATCCTGATCATTTATATAAGGATATCCTTATCTAACTCGATTAATTTTAGGTGACACATACAACCGTTAGGTGAACAGAAATATTATACTCTGTAGCAACATGTTGCAAGAGTATAAAAAATGCGATACGATGAAAATATAGCGAAATTAAACGAACTTAATATGTGAAGAAAAATATTGTAAGCATACAGTTTTAATATATGCTTTTGACCTTACGTTTTGCTTTATTTTACAGTTTTTGGTAAAAAAATAGTATCTACACTTACCCGCATTCAGAGGTGGTCTTTCCTTCGGGAAGCATATTCGGAATAAACCTCTTGTTCGAGGATAATAAAAATATTTATTGGTCATGCTATTGAAAAGATCATCGGCATCAGTATGTTTTGCAGCAAACATCTAGGTAATTTAAATGTACAAAAATGAATATTATACCATATTTATTATAATTATTTTTTATAGAGAAGGAGAAAAAATTGTTGTTTAACCCGGTCAATAAACCGTAATATTATGTTATAATATATACAATTTAAATAAGCGTGAAAACGTGGATGATGCACTTATTTTTATAATTTTTTGAAAATGTATAGTAACATTGATCAGTCTTAAATGATTTTGGTGCTGCAAAAAGTAAAACTGATTTGAAGTAAATACATATGGTTCCCTGATATGAACTCATCAAAAATATCAGTTTTTAGTCATTCATCAATTTAACAAAGGAACTTTTTCGAAGATATACAATATACGGATGATTTTATCTAATACCTTAACATATTGCTTCATGAGTTCCAATTTGGTGTGCAATGAAGGTAAAATTATCTTTACAAACTAAACTTTGTAATATTTGGGCGAAGGGGAGATCTTCGCTGTTTTTTAATATTCAGAAAAATACTTCCACAAATTTTTTTACAAAATTTATTATAAAAGATAAAGAGTTGTACACTCACAATGTGATAATCTGAAAAACAATGAAAAATATTGATTTTTACTCGAATACTCTTCAGTCTTTGAATTTTTCTCATATCTTTTGGTTTATATCTTTCTTAAAAATAGTGATAGAACTTAAAGATGCGCTTTTCTAACTTTGTCTAGCGACGTGTCACTCTCACAGTTACCCTATGCTTTGAATGTAACAAATACTTTTATTTCTCCACATTTTCAAAAATGGTATTTAAAAACTCCAATTCGGGCAAAAATTCCTGCAAATTGTGTCAAAAGTGTACAAGATATAGGGCGAAAATAGGTTTTTTCTATTGCTTTTAATAAGATGTCTTGTAAATTTACTATCAATTTCCTCAAAAACCGTATTGTGAGAATTTTGGAATTTCAGTATTTGCGTGGCTTCTAGTTCCTAAATTTTATATACTTAATATCAAAGATATTTTGTAAAAATTCACTTTTGTTCGAACCACCTCATGAAACTTGTAGGTGGGTAGATAAAGGGGGCGGCAGAACACCCTGGCCCCGGGCGCCCGAAGTTGTCGCTACCCCACTGGGTAATTGAAAATTAATATTACTATATATCACATTGCAAAACGTTTCATGAAATATATTTAAATTCCGCATTTTCTTTAGTTTTCATTGTTTTACATTTTTTATTAGCGATCTTGAAAGGCGGCAACAAATCCCTCCGTTCACATACCTATATTTCGGTAAAATTTCGATCTGGCCGTTCCAGCCATTCCAATTGCGAAACGTCAAAACCTACCAGATCCAGGCAACTGTCAAAGTTCGGTTCATAAGCGGTTCTCACATTTCCAGTGACAGGAGAGTTATGTTTTATTGTTTAAGATCAAAAGTAAAATCGATATCTGTCAATGAACAATATCCTTTAGCGAATAAAGGTGTTGTTTAATAAATGGGCAATGGGGTTTGCTAAAAATTTATGGTCACTAAAGCGCGGTCGGGTCCTCTAGTTACTTATAACAATAAAAATTAGTGTTTTTCATTTTTCCCACACAACATTTAACATTTTTTTTGAATCAACAAGAACTAACAATTTAAATTAGATCACCAGGTTAGCACATATCACCTTTTTTCTCTCTTAAATTTTTAGAAAAATACATATTTTTAAACTTCTTTATTAAACTGTTGAGAATAATATCTCAAATCCGATTGGGTGGCGATTCCCACGATTTTCCAATAAAAATTAACGAAATTAATGGCCAACCATACCTTTAACTTATTCCTGTTTACTGGAAACCTACCGACCAGACTCAAAACTTTGCGAGCCAACGATCCCCATACCTTTCCAATTATATTGATGTCATGTGAGTACCGTGTCCACTGCATTAAACGATGTTTTGTCCTTTAATCTGAGACTAAGCCCCATGTGAGTCGATGCTCTATCATATCGTGCAAAGTTCTAAACAATTTTTAAAATGGAAAAAGACAATTTCCAGTACATTTTCATACACCTTTGCATTCATATTAGTATTCAACATTTGCAGTGCGCTCGTATCATATCAAAAGATAAATACCCACACCGTCCACAGGACTAAATAATCATTCCAACTGATGTTCCTCCTTCCGAAGATTATGGTAGTAATAACATTACATTATTGAATCGGACTTTACGTCCTTGTGCTCCCTGTTTTTTTTTCGGAGAATCTTAGCTGGTACAAATTATTGTGCTAGCCTGGTGATGCAAAAATAAAGCACAACTTGAAATAAGTACAGTAAATAGCAAAATCGTACAATGGTACATTCTTATCGCCTGTCCAACCGACTCGCCTCCAATCGGATGAAATTGGAGTAAGGGTGCCCTCCCTGGCGAGGCTTCTGCTGTGGCCGGGCACCCATACAAGGATAAAAAAAATGGAAAACAATAAAGTAGCTGAAAGTTAATAAGAAAAAAATTGGAAGCAATTGGGTTAATGAAGGTGTGCTAATCTGATGAAACGCTGTGTAAGAAAATCTGTTGAGTCGCAATTGTTGACATTCTGTATATTCAACCAGAAAACTTTAAATCCAGAAAGGACTTTCAAAAAAAGTTTCCATAGGAACGTAGTGAACTTAGTGTCAAAAAGCTTCATATTTCTTTTTCCCATGAATTTCTAATTTACATTTTGATCAAATTTTTCAATTTATTCGTATTTAGTTTTTTGAAAAATTTAGTTTTGATTCATACAAAAAATGGCTAGTTTTGACATTATTAATTAAAACACTTTTGACAAATCAAACAAAGTGACAAAGTGTGATACCATAATATTATTTTGAATAATACCTGGCATATAACGCATACAGTAAGCTGGAGAGATAGTTTAACTCAGTTCACAGTTTATCAAGAATTAGCAAGAATTAACAGCTTATAACATAGTTATTTTTTCTACTTTCGGTTTTATCACTAAGTGTAGAAATAATATAACTAACTAATATTTATAGTTCATAATAAATATAAACTAAATATGTGAAAGCTACTAATATTTCTATCACGAAGACTGGTTTATTTTAATATACGAAGTTTAAATAAAGCACTATTATTTACATATATGTACATTTGTATGTCTTTATATACACTTATATACATACATATGCATATTTCGAGATATACATATGTACATACATATATGCACAACTACTGAGCATAAATAGCAAAATATTGCTCAAACCGGTTTTACACAGACACAAAAATAACTATGAAAGCACTCATAATTCCGAAAACAAAAATTACAACAGGTATGCAGGTAACTCAAGTAAGCGTTTCGTTAGCTATTCACATACTTAAGATATTTTTATGCAAGCATAAGTACATTTTCATACAGGTTAATACGAACATATTTACAAATATATATATGTATATGTTTTAATTTTTAGGCGTTCGACAAAAGGTTCATTATGCATTTGTATAAGACGCATTCCATTCACACCTCACATATACAAAGGCATATACTACAAGCATAATATAATATGTATGTATGTACGTAGCATTAGAGAAAAGAAAACTAAGCTATGCCCATAAAATACACGTTGTAGAAAGTTAAAACTTTATTTAATATATGTGCGTGCAATGTAAGTTATTTTTAATCATATACATATACCGCGATTGTATTTTTTTCTTAAAGATAAATTATTTATGCCCTACAAGTGTTTACTTTACTCACCTGGATATTACTTCTTTTAACGTCATAGTATAACCAGTTATCTGTAGAAAAGGCGATTGCTAATAAAGCCGTTGCAATTATTGCAGATATTGTTGCGATAGAAAGCGTAACTGCTGAGCACGGCATTCTGGACCTTCATATATTTCTAGTAGTGTTTTTATTCTATAAAATTCGAATTACAGCTGTAATTATTTAAAATTATTACTGTTCCCAGCTTTAAAGTATACTTCGTTGAAGATGTCAGAGTCGATACTAATATCTAAATACGTTTGTGAACTCGAAGACAATGCCTCCGTAAATCTGGATTTAACTTCACTCAAATTAGTTAAGATGTGAGTCAAGTAAAAACTCAAGAGAGTACAAAAGCGTAAATCGGCTTGTAAAAATGAGTTAATGGTATATAGTTATATACTTATACTCGCATTCTTACGGAGATTTATGTATCGCCTCTTAGGTTTGTCGTGTTTGGTGTGTTTAGATGTGATCGTGCTCAGCTGTTAACTATATACTATTTTAACAAATTTAGGATTTCAGAAATATATTCCCACTTGTTGGGATCGTAATGACCAATTTATTACGTCATTTCTTATTTCTTTATAATACCCGAATCTAAGGATAATGTATTAATTTTTTTGAGTACATAAATATATACAGTTTTGTGAAGTGTCCTATCCTAAAAAATATAGGTCTATATTATATTACATATAAATATGTACTTACACTTAACCTGAAAAACCTCTGTCAACACATTCCAAATTCCAACCATTAAACCTCGTTTACATATGTATATCGTACATGAATCAGTTAATTAAAAATCCCCAAAAAACTAATATTGCAGATCGATATATTTCGAGTTCAAATATATTAATTATTTTAATAGCGACCATATTTGTTTTTATATTATATATTTTTGTTAAAATTATGTTCCGGGAATAAAAGTAAGAGTTTCATTCACTTCAATGGTAAACGAAGTAGTTACCTATATGGACTAGCTTAGTTATAATTAAGATTTATTAAAGACACGCGCTACAAAAATTATGCTGCTAATGGTTCTAGTTCATGTTATTAACCAAGTGAAGAATTGATAATTTTTATTTATCACCATCTTCCATCAGGTTAAAGACTTTTTAGTTCATTTAGTAACAATCAAATGTTAGCTTCGGAGTAGTTTGATGTGTTTAAAATAATTGAAGTTTATCTGCGTTATAAAATAAACATTTTATTTCCTTTTTAAAGGTTTTGATAACGCCCTTAAGTTTTAGTTTTGCACTGCACGATTGATTATAATATTTAAATAAACTATATGTTAATGTAATATGAAAAAGAAAATAAAGAAATCTGGACACCCACATTAAAAACAATTAAAAGTTTTAGGTGAAAAACTCACCGCATTTTCATTAAAACGAAAAAGTTTTAGATAAAACGTTAAAAATTTTAAAAGTCTTCTAAGAAGGTTTATATCTTGATATATCGATAACTCGCCCTATTAAGACTACACTACTAAGACATTTTTTTGCTAGTTATATACGGATTTTTCACGCTTAAAACATTTCCTTTTGGTGTCATACGACAAATTTTCGATGGACAAAACGCGCGGTATTTTATTTTCTTGGAACAGGATAGTTCTTCGTTACTATTGCTATCATGGTTGGGTGCTTCCGCGGGCATAGTTGCTGCAATACTGCATCGCAAACTTCTGGACAATGTTGATATTTCCCGTCTTTGTACCATCCAAGGCATTGTTAACGACATAGAGAGTACATTCATAAACTCCTTTGGATTCAACGGCTTTTTGCACGTGGAAATCATACTGTGGCAGTAAATAACATACGAGTTTATTAACGAGTTTATACTAGGACACGACATGAGTAAACCCATCTGGTCGAATTTCTGGTCGACACTTTCCTTTGTCTGGATGTAGTGTTTGGTTTACAAGGTATATACATTTTGAAAGGACATCGTCCACGAAAAGCTGACAGCTTTTCGGCTAATGTATTGAAGCTTCTTAGAGTATTATCGTTGCACTGTTTTATTAAGAGGTCCCACACCTTTCTGACAGGTACAAAAGCATCGGTGGGACGCAGAGCAAGTCTCAACGCTTTATCATCCGTTCGCAGCCTACTAATTAAAAAGTTGAGCCTATTACGACTCATGGCAGCAATGTACCTATCTTCACTATAGGTTGTATTGAATAACTCACTAGCTGACAAGTGATTGTTCTTCAATGTAGCAGCTACTAGGTCATTGGGCCAGAAACTATTCTTTTACATTGGCTCAAGCATCTCATGACTTCCGGTCTTTGACCAAGTGTCCTCTGGGTAGCCTAAGAACATCCGTTTGCAGGCGAGCTAAAGTGAGAAGGCGAAACATCCCCTACATAGGGTTGTGAACCCTATGTGAAAAATAACAACCAGCTTCAGATGAGAGACCCCCCTTTTGATGACGACAATGACAAATGAAATAAGGACTACGATTTGAGGGCATGCACCTGGTTCTTGTGAAAATAAAGGATGGCATCACCGCCGTCTAAGAAATGCAATGGACGGAACAAGGACTTAGGCGAGTAGGTCTTTGTGGCGATTACTACAGTGGCCATATAAAGGAGCACAAGTTTGGTGTGGGATTCGCGGTGGGAGGGACACTCCGTCGTCGAGTACTTTCTTTCACCCCGGGGGTGTAGATAACTTCGCTTACTTTGGAACCAGTATCGACACCAACAACAACGTCAGCAGCGAAATCCAACGCAGATAACTCTTGCCAACAGGTGCTACCTCGGACTAAGTAGGCAATTGGGAAGTAAACCTCCTCAAGTCTCAAACCCACCGCAGCGGGGAATGTATATGGTTTACCTTCTCACTTTAGCTCACCTTCAAATGGATATTATTAGGCTACCCAGAGGATATTTGGTCTAATCTGAAAGTCGTGAACTGTTAGGGCGCTCAGAAAACTTTCCTCACTTGCGTGAACTCCTGCAAATGGCTCCATCTTTCTTGAGGATTTTTAGAATTTTTTAAAAAGACTCAGACCAACTAAGCCTTAATACGTAAGTACACGAATTTAAACCTTTGAAACTGGAAAGCAACTAGCAGAGTAATATCGACGTTGGTGATTTTTTCATATCTGTGATATATAATATAGACAAAATCGCACGGTAATAGTAACCTAAAGCGTATAAATTACCCTGCGATTCTGTACTATGATACAGTCTCAAGTCTCTAAATTTGGGATTTTAAGTTAGAGACAGTTTTTGAGACTTGAGACGATTTTGCTATTCTGTAAGTGACAGTCACAAAATCTATTACATTTCATTATTCAGAGAGTTTTAACACTTGAATCAAAATAAATATGTCGATAATAAATATTAAATTTTCTATAAAATAGTCAAAAAAACATAATTATCAATAAAAAATTAAAATATGTCTTGACTTTGTTTCATAAAATTTACGAAGTTTATATAAATTGATTTATTTTTACCGTGCGATTCTGTAACTTGAGACAGTCTCAAGTCTCTAAATTTGAGATTTTAAGTTAGAGACAATTTTTGAGATTTGAGATGATATTGCTATTCTGTAAGTGACAGTCACAAAATCTATTACATTTCATTATTCAGAGATGTTTTTACACTTGAATGAAAATAAATATGTCGATAACAAATATAAAATTTTCTATAAGATAGTCAAAAAACATAATTATCAATAAAAATAAAAATATATGTGGACTTTGTTTCATAATATTTACGAAATTTATGTAAAATTGATTTATTTTTAACCTTTTCATGTTTGAGTTGCTTACAAAATATAAAGAAACGACAATCGATTAATATCTATGATGATCTCTATTCAGTATATTCAAAATGGCAGACAAGAGTTCTTTTTAGTTTTGTGACCTGCTAACTACCAGGTCTCAATATTTTGAGACTAACGCTAGAGACTGTTTAGTGAATAGTAACTAGTCTCAAATTGAGACTTTGCCTCAAAATGTCTCAAATAGAGACTAGAGACTGGTTACAGAATCCCGCTATATACGTAAGCGTAGATGATCCGATAAAAAACTTTTCTATAGTGTAATCCCACTATTATGCACTTTGTCAGTTCCTAGTAGGGATGGAAGGATTGTTTACAGAATCGATTCTCGATTCCGATTTTTTTTATACTTTCGACTTCGACTACTGAAGTTCGATTCTCGAGTAGAATCGGAATCGAGTTTACCATCCCTAGTTCATGGTTCTCATCAGCATTAAGTGTTTCAAAATAGAGTACTTATATTCTAAATCTTTTGCTGTCTTATTGGAAATATAACTTGAAACTTATTTCGTGATGTCTTTAAGACGCCCAAAATCTCCGCACATGGGTCACAATGTGAAAAGTGCAGAAAAAGAAGAGAGCTTTTGGGAAAAATTTAGTACAATTGGAAGGAAAAAGGGAACGAAGGAGGGTATGCAAAAATTCCATTTTTGTTTTTACATATCAATTTTTTAAATTAGTTAATTTCAACACACACATTTTATCATAAATGTATTTAAAATTCGCTAAAATTTTGAAACATATAGTAAAAACATTGATACGAATTTTTAAAAGGTGTTACATCTGGTGGTATACTTATTTTTAATTAACATACATATGTAAGTATGTACACATATGTTCTGCTTCAACCATACGTATCATTTTGTATATACCTACTTATGTATGTATGTACATACTAATTGTTGGTATGATATCACTATGAGTAATGACCTAAATATTGTATATACAGTGGACCAATAAAGTTTACATACACCTAATTCCATTAAATTCCGACACGTTTATTTGTTTCAAAATTAATAAATTTTGTGGTTTTTTTCTATCCATTTCAAGATATGTATATTTAACATTAAACATAGCATATCAAAATATTTTTTTTTTTTTACACAAATAAAAAAAATTAAAGTTAAAGCTTAAAATGAGCATAATTTATATCAAAAAAGTTTACGTACACTTATGAATGTTTACATAAAACAAAAGTAATTACAATACTTTTAACGGGGTTTGGCCTACATTTTGTTGCTTTTACTGTCCCTAGACATCGTTGTATGCTCCTCACTCAATTTCTAGAATTATTTCCGGATATTTTGACCCACTAAGTCCACGATCCAGCTTTTTGGCCTTATTTTGATGAAATTCGATGTTTTCGAATACGGTTTTCCAAAAAGTTCCAGATATTTTGAATATGATTAATGTCTAGCGATTGCGGGACCTATGGAGTTATTTTTATTTCCATAACAACCATTCATGTACAAGATAAGACATGTATTTTGGGTCGGTATCCTGCTGGAAATTGGTTTTGCTGCTATTAACAGCCGATTTAAGCACACTTAAAATTTAAATTTTTTTCCTAAAATGTTCAGATACATATGCTTATCCATGTTTTCACTAATAAAGTCCAAATGTCCAACTCTAGATGCAACCATACACTCGCAAACCATAACATTACCCCCACAGTGCTCTACCATTGGCAATACATTTTGTCCTTCCGACTCTTCAGTGATCTTTCTCCACACTTTTCGTGATCTATTCGAACCAAATTTATTAAATTTTGAATCGTCGGTGAACACAATGTTTTCCCAAAACCAATACGGTTTGTTTAAATATTGTTTAGCAAACGCCGACATTTTCTTTTTATTAACCTTATATGTATATGTATGGCTTACGACGCGCGACTCGTCTATGGTAACCAGCACTCTTCAACAAATTCCTTACTGTTTGGGGATTTATTTTTTTGTGTACATTTCAAAAATGTATAAGCATATGTATCTGAGCATTTTAAGAAAAATATTTAAATTTTAAGTGTGCTTAAATCGGCTGTTCATAGCAGCAAAACCAATTTCCAACAGGATGCCGACCCAAAATACATGTCTTATCTTGTACATAAATGGTTGTTATGGAAATAAAAATAACTCCATAGGTCCCGCAATCGCTAGACATTAATTCTATTCAAAATATCTGGAACTTTTTGGAAAACCGTATTCGAAAACATCGAATTTCATCAAAATAAGGCCAAAAAGCTGGATCATGGACTTAATGGGTCAAAATATCCGGAAATAATACTAGAAATTGAGTGGGGAGCATACAACGATGCCTAGGGACACTAATAGCAACAAAATGTAGGCCAAAACCCGTTAAAAGTATTGTAATTACTTTTGATTTATATAAACATTCATAAGTGTACGTAAACTTTTTTGATATAAATTATGCTCATTTTAAGCTTTTAACTTAAATTTTTTTATTTGTGTAAAAATATTTTGATATGCTATATTTAATGCTAAATATACATATCATGAAATGGATAGAAAAAAACCACAAAATTTATCCATTTTGAAACAAATAAACGTGTCGAAATTTAATAGAACTAGGTGTATGTAAACTTTATTGGTCCACTGTACATGCATAAAAACTTTTTTGAAAACTGGAAAACAATATGAATATAAAATCTTAGGCTAAATAAATAAATTCCGGGTTCTGTTTAATATCGCGCCGGTTTTTTTGGCTCACTGTACCTAAACGAGAGAACCAAATTGAAATTTTTAAACACGCATGTATGCTTAAATTATCGAACTTTATTTTAAAACTTATTTTATAAAAATCGGTTCAACAAATTTTTCCACAAATTCTCTTTTAAAAATGCTATTTTTTGCAAATTTCTAAATATATGCTAGTGTATTTTCATCTGTTGTGCATTGTACCAAACCAATTATGTATACATTTTCACGCACATATATTACTTATGAATTATAAAAACCACTAGTAATGTTTTTAATTACTTTTGATTGTTAATTTCTTTGTAAATCTTTAAATAAAATACACCTTTTTCTGCATTGAGTTCAGTAATGCGAAAAACCAAAATGACTGCCTAATTTGAACTGTAAAATTACCGAGAAAACACGAACAAAAGGGAATAAATTAAACCCGCTTTCAATGCTAAAATACTGTGGATGGCGTAGCCGGTGTTGGATCGGCTACGGTTATTTTTTTAAAGCGCGGCCGAAGGCCGCCACTGCAGAAAGGAATGAAATGCTAAAATACTGTGGAGGAAATCCCGGTGTAGCATTATTTTACAAATTTAAGTATAAAAAAAATTAAGGCTTTATTTTTCTTAACGATTTCAATATACCATCTAATATGTGTGCTGGGAAGCATAACGGTACTTTTCATATGTTTACCCATATTTAAAAATTTGCCGTTAAGCAAAATACGTTTTCGGTGTTATTTGGCGTTATTGAAAATAAAAATATTATTATAACACAATGTGCGAAATTGCAAATGGTGAGTAATAATAATAAATAATAAGATATTCTAATATTGGCATATATTATTTTTTTTAGGAACGCGGTCCACACGGTTTGAGTGGAGCCTTATGCGTGTTGGCACCGAGCTGCGCACGCATGAACAAGGAGTCCGTTTTGCGGAGGAAAACGGCCTAATACCGAGCGAGCAAATGTGCCCTGTACACAAGGTCCCAAAGACTATACGGAAAGGGGGCAAATTTGGTTATTTTGTGTGCTACAGAGGCACATGCACAAAAAAGCCACGTGTTTCAGTAACCATCGGGACATGGTTTGAAAATGTCCGCATCAGTGTCCCTCAGGTGTACTTTTTGATGTACTGCTTTGCGTGTCGTATGTCCCGCGAAGAAATATTGCGCGAGGACTATACAAATGATGGGAAAACTTTGTCATCTGCAACAATAACAGACTGGTATAGTTATTGCCGAGAGGCCGTGGTAATATACCAGTTGGACCACCAATATGAACAAGGAAAAATTGGTGGTCCGGGAAAAATTGTTCAGATCGACGAGAGTAAATTTGGGCGGCGGAAGTACAACAAAGGTAATACTATTTCCTTATACAATGAATTTAACTCTAATGAGGTTTTTTTTTACTTTTAGGCAGGCACGTAGAGGGACACTGGGTTCTTGGGATGATTGAAGATGGTAGCGAGGACATACGCCTCGAAGTATGTCCTGACAATCTTGAAACGGCGGACAATTTAATTCCATTGATCCAGAAGCACGTGGCTGAAGGAAGCATAGTTCGTACGGACGGCTGGCGGGCATATGACGCATTAACAAATTTTGGGTACGTCCACCAAAAGGTGAATCACAGTGACGAAACCAACCCTTTCGTTTCCGAAGATGGTGTTCATACGCAGCGAATTGCGTCGCAATGGCGTGTAGTGAAACGTTTCTTTTACAAAGCCGACTATAATCACACCGCCAACTTCGCCGACATCATCGTCGAATATATGTGGCGGCGATCTATTCAAAAACAAGAAAAAGATCCCTTTGTATCATTAATAGATGCAATTAAATATGTATATACATTGCACTGAAACATTTTGGTTTTCTTTATTTTGATTTCTTGTCCATACAAAAATGTTGGCTGGGTTGCATTGGTTTCAGTTTGTATGGAAAAATGAGCAAAAACACTGATTTTTGGTCATTTTCAAAGGGCTCCCTACAGGTCTATAAGGGCTCTAGGGGATCAAGTGGGGGTTTATTAAAAAGTTCGATCCTTCCTCTTTCCAATAAGCGGCGTGAGAGGGGTTAACTCAGCTATAATCGCGTAAGAAGAAGTTTAAGATACGGCGTCGTTTTGTGAGGCTCTAAAAGTGAATTCTTCGATTTTTACTATGTCTGAATTTATTAAACAAAGAAGTGCGAAGTGTATTTCAGAGGGAGGGAATTACTTTGAAGGAAACGAAATGGACAAAATTCACCTTTCAATTTGATCACAGTAGGTTATCTAATAGTGCAGAGTATGATTAGGTTTTAGTTTATTATTAAACATATTTGAATAAATAAATAATACACAATAAGTTCTATAATGGGAAGCACAATAGGTTTTCAACTCTGTGTCACTGGAGTTGACTAAGTATCAAACATTTTCAATTTCTAAAAGGAAACAATTTTAATCAGTTATTAGTAACAAATCAATAGAAAGGTAAAAAATTTATTGAGCTCGTGGAGTAAAATCGCTAAACTGGATTAAACAAACTACACTTGGAAAACGTTAAAGTAAAATTAAAGGACCGTGTGAAGCTTTTCGAACATTAAGAGTCGATACAATATACTATTCCTAGGAATATACTTTTTAAGTAAAATAAAATTTTTGAAGCGTTTTGCTCTTCTTTAGTCATTACTGTTTTGTGGTGTCCACATCGCATAAATATTGTGTTCATAACATTTAAAACCAGGTTTTGTAAGAATCCAAATTTCATCGCGCTCCATAACAAATAATTTTCTAGAATGTTTAGATATACTTCTTGCGTCATGAAAATCCGCAGTTGTGTCAGATGTGGTTGGCTTTCTACAAACTTTGTTGGGTCCATCATGATAATAAAACATTATCTTCGTCTTGTCGCAAATAATTACGTCATCCAGTTAAATTTTTGGACTTTAAAAGCAAGCAACTGTTCTCAGTGAAGATAACAATTTTAAACTTCAAAAAATACCTAAAATTTCCAACCACCAATTTCCATTTATATTTTCTTTTCATGTTGATCTTTTAGTTTCATATGAAATCCATAAAATGAATTGGTTTTAAAAATATTAATGTACGCTATCGACGGAGTTTTTTTTTAAACTGTGAATTGAAGAAATTCCTTTCCATTTTATTTATTTTTTAATCATTTTCAAAATGCATATGTATGTATTGTGGTAGTGATGAGCGATATTGCGATTTTTCATTGCTATTGCGATCGATGCAAATAAAACAATGAAAATATGAAAACATTTGTACTTAATATTTATTTTTTAAATTCTTCACATAAGCTTTCATATTGGTTTTAACAATAAATAAAATAAAGAATTTCTTAAGTAACTGCAACTTCTGATTACTTCTTAAACGACTAAACTTATATACCTAAAACATGTTTTTAGTAATCGCATTTAAAAACATTAGCATTTTGGCCTTTTCATCGTACAAACGGACGTAGAAAATTTTGTCTTCTTGACGTCAGTCCACAAACTGACTGTGGCGGCCATTCCATTACCTTGTCATTCGTTTCCCTTTCACCTTTTAGCAACTTCACTTGTGTGCTTGGGATCGTTGTCCTGCTGGAACATCCGAACAAGTGGAATTTCTTTACTGGCATGCGGCAGCACGGTTTTCTGGAATATTTCGACATCGGATCATCAGTCAAGAAACACATGTCCAAACAGTGATACGCGCAACTCTATGTTTACCGTTTTTGTTGTATATTTCGGCTGGTATTCGGTATTGAGCGGACGTCTTACATATTGACGCGATCATTTTCCGCCATACTTAACAATCTTCGATTTGTCCGACCATAAAATATTCCGCCATTTTATAGAAGACCAATTAAAATTTCCTTTAGCGAATCAAAGTCTTTGTTCAACATGTATTTTAGGCAAGAACGGCTCTTTTTGTTTTTTGTTTTGATCGTAGGCCCCCAAGTTATGATCACGCAAAAGCCAGTATATAATTTCAATAATTCTAGGCAACTTTGACCTCTGTAGCAGCCGCAAATGGAATCTTCCTTGAGCATCTATGTTCATATATTCTACATAAGTTTTGCCCTCATTAAGCAATTTTTTAACAGGGCGCGTTTCACAGACGTTCAATTTTTATTTTTCGACAGTTCTAAATGAATAAAAGTAAAATTTTAAAATTTAAACCACAAAAAAATTCAGATAATTTTAATTTTTCAAACACTTCTTTCACGCTCTACTAAGATTTTGACTGATCTAAAACACTTTGCAAATAAAAAGCCCAGCAAATGTTACAAAAACAACAAGCCAAGCGATCAAGTTGTTGCATGTTTTCATGTCAACATCTGAAGCTGACTGATTTTGAAGTGCATCCCAACCGCAACTTTAATTGATATGAAAACGAAAACGCTTTGTGCAATAATATTAAACAAAATACAAAATTGAGAAATACAATCATCAACTTAAGAATTTCAACAAAAAAAAAACCACCCACTACGTGAAGCAGAAATGAAATGTAATATTTTCTGCATCTATTTTTCAATTAATAAAATATAAATATTCAACCTTGTCTAATTAGAATCCAATATTGTTTACAATAGATAATATAAAACATTTCAAGATTCTTTACTCACTTGGAATCCCAAAATTTTTAGCAACTTCGTTCCATTCGTTTTCAGCACTTTCTTTTAATCCAGAAAACACTATATACTATATATATGTACAATATTCGAAAAATGGACACCCTGGTGTGTATGCATTCGTTTTCATTAAAAATTGTTCAAGGTGGGGGTCGGTACTTGTGGGATACCCTCTTAAAAACACCAACCTAACTAACGGAAATAACTGAATTTCCCGAATATCCCCTATCGAACTTTGCTGCACATACTAACCAATGTTTTTATTCAAATTAATTTGTAATCAAATCGATTTACTTTCTCTGTAACTTTAGTTCAAAAAGTTGAAGAAGAAGGCAAACACGCTATTGAATCGCCAGGATTACCAAATCAATTCGATATACCTCCAGAAGACTATACATTAAGGGACTTAGAACAGCGTGCTGTAATAGACCCCCAGTCATTAAATAATCCTGAAGTAATTAAGCTTCAACGCATTCTAATCGATTGGTTGAATGATGAGTTAGCAGAACAACGCATAATAGTGCAAAGCATTGAAGAAGATTTATACGATGGACAAGTTAGACACTTTATTTTATTTTGGAAAAGTTGGAATAAAATGATGTTTATACATATCAAATGCTTTGTAGGTTTTGCATAAATTATGGGAGAAACTGACTGGTAAAAAACTTGATGTGCTAGAAGTAACACAGTCTGAGGAAGGCCAACGGCAAAAACTTGATTTTGTGTTAAATGCTGTTAACCATGTAAGTTAAGCTTCCGACTTATATATTTTACATGTGCATATGTAGGTAAGCCGTCATTACTTTTAAAAATAATAAATGAAAGTTTAAAATAATAGTTTTGGCTGTAGTAGTACAAATGTCTTTTAACTTATTACTAGCAGTACTGAGTCGTAAATTGTTATAACATTCTGTTACTCAATGAAATTAATTAGCACAGGCAGAAGTATGAAGTCAGTGTACACATACTAGGAAGGAATACAAAAGTTATCAGACATTAGATCTGTTTTTAAATTAACTAAGTAAGGCGCAGCGACACAAAAATATTACAGTTTTATGTTGCAGTGGTCTCGATAGACAAAAATAAATATTGAAGACATTCAAATCAAAAGACCTTAACAGTTATGAGAAAATAAACAAGAATTCAAGTTTAATAATTATTTTTCAATTTATATTTTTCCTCACAAGAGAATCGTTATATTTTGATTTTTCCTTTACAAAATAAAAGTTATTAGAAATCTTTTATTGATTGCTCACGGAATAATAGTTATGAATTAATTTATATTCTCGATGTTTTTTGTGGATTATGGTGATTCGAATTAGAGAAGTTCAACTGTATTTCTTTTTATTAATTATCAATAATTAAATAACACAGTAAAATGGCACTAGGCACTCAACTGTTTTCTTTGGTGTTTTAATTTTCAACTTACCGATTTTATAAATACTTTTGAAAGTACTGATCCAAAAACAAAAAAGCAAAGCAAAACAAAAATCGTAATCTTTAACTCTTATGGCGTTAGAGTTATGTAAAAGTCACTTATTACATCTTATATGTATACTCGACCTTTCCTTCATAATGATTTCGTTGTCAAAAATTAGCAACTACTGAAATAAAATTGTTTGCCGTGATTCAAACATAAAATTCCCATTGTATGAAATTATTCTTTAATTTTGTTTATTCAATTTCTTGCTAAAATAATCTTTCAGTTCATTTTAACAATGCTCCGATGCCAATTTACAAAAATAAGAAAAAAAAATTCCCATATCATTAAAATGGAAAGTTCAGAGTAGCTAAAAGTCAGGCTAATATTAATACTAAAAAAAATTATTAGGCTTTTAACTTAAACGTTTTTAACACATTTTTAATCGAAACTAAAAACTTATCTACAAACAACATACCCAGTACATATACATATATATTTTTTTTCATTTACAGACATTAGGATTTCATCAGAAGATACCAAAATGGTCGGTTGAAAGTGTACATTCAAAGAACTTAGTGGCTATTCTCCACTTATTAGTAGCGCTGGCTCGTTATTTCCGGGCTCCTATTCGATTACCAGAAAATGTTTTTGTTTATGTTGTTATTGCCCAAAAAAGTGGTGGCGTCTTGAATGCACAGTAAGTTTTTTGTTCAACTTTTATTAATAGATAGTATTAAACATGAATCAAAAATTATTTCAGGAAATTTCGTGAACAAATAACTTCTGAATACGACGACGTAGGAATGCGTTGTGACAAAGATGCATTCGATACACTTTTTGATTGCGCTCCAGAGAAATTATCTGTGGTTAAAAAATCGCTTATAACTTTTGTAAACAAACATTTAACTAAGTTGAACTTTGAAATTACTGATCTTAATTCAGATTTTCGAGATGGTGTATATTTATGCCTGTTGATGGGATTACTAGGAGGATTTTTTGTCCCATTATATGAATTCCATCTAACACCGCAAGACATAGACCAAATGGTCTCAAATGTGGCTTTCTCATTTGATTTAATGCAGGATGCCGGATTGCCAAAACCGAAAGCTCGACCGGAAGGTAAGTTAAATTATTAATTAGTAGTTGCAATAAAACAGTTATATACCAGATATTATTAAGAGTCAATGAGTTGTAAGATTAAAAAAAATTAATTACTGCTGTTTCAACTACTAATATTCAACAACAGTAACATTCGCAATTATTAAATAATACAAGAAGGAAAAAGGAACACGGCAATGTTCTTCTTGGACGCCAGGTAGAACCTCTAAAGCCGTATTGGCAGTTGCATCGTCGGGTATTCTGGCGAAAAACAAAATTTTGAATTCAATGTGCTATTAGACATAAAGCATATACATAAGCATAAAAACCAAACTCATTATTTAACATAACATGATATAGCGAAGTACGAGGTTTGTTCAAAAAGTATCGCGAGTTTTATATTTCTTAAGAAAGTGTATATTTATTCATGAATATCTATTTTATCCCTTCACAGTAATCAACTAAGGATATATTACACTTCAGCCACCGTTTTTTTTTTCAAATCCTTAAAACACTTAAAAACATTTTTTTCTTCTTGGTTAGCTAGGTCCTCCTTCAGTGCAGTTTTTGCGCTGCGGCAGCATGAATGTGTTTTTTTTTCTTTGCCAAATATTCGCGCACAAACAACGATGCGAGAGCAGTGCCGTTGCGATGAAAAAATTATATTTTTTTTTATTAAGTTAATTTCATTTACACTATAATTGAAATTAATATTTTATTTTATTTTTTTTTTTGTTGAAACACGGAAGTTTAGTCGGTGTATCACTTTAAAAACAATAAAATCGGCCGCTTTTGCATAAGCACAGAAAAGCTAATTTGTGTTTTACTCATTAAACGTAATAAATTAAAAACTATAATTATAATAAGATAATATAATTTAGTTTACTTATGCTTACTTAAAACATAAAAAAAAAACTTGAAGAAAATCCCGAACGAACGAAAAAGTCCGAAAAAAATTTAAGAAAGTATAGTGGTTTGCGTGTATAAATAAATCTATTAGTAATAAAAAATGTAAACACAAAAACTTAGATATTTATAAATTTTAACTGCTAAATGGTAAAACTCTTCGAAGATCTGGTTTAGTTTGTAATTTAACAGTTTCATTATAATTATATTTTAACTATATATTTTTTATATATTTCAGATATAGTCAACATGGATCTTAAGTCTACCTTACGCGTTTTGTATAACTTGTTCACGACCTACAGAAGTGTAGCCTAATCAGAGTTAGTCATTTGAATTAAAAGAACGCAAAGGCTTTTAACAATATAACATTTATAGACTAATACCTTATGGACGAAGATCGAAAGAGAGAATTTTTATTGAAGATTCATTAACGGTTCTAATCTTAAAAAACCATTGACTTCTGCAGGTGCTGTTTTGCACATGTTCTTTTGGACACAATTCTTTCAAATACAGCCAATTTTAATATATCAAGTTACCAGTAGGTTTTAAAATAATGTGCCTTATTAACATTTTAATAACTAATAAAGTTGAAATTATTAATAAATAAAAATATATACATTCGATTATACAGTTATTTCTATGTACGAAAAAAATACTTTCACAAACAATTTTTATTAAAAGGGAATATTTTTAATGTGTTATGAAATGTTAGTTCTTTTCTATGGCAAAAGTTATATTTATACATTCACAGACGGAATGAGAAGAGCAATTTACAAAATTCGGTTAGAGCGAGAGATCAGAAACTCCGGAATTTTCATGCTTTGTTCCGCTTCATATTTAATGAATTGATAAATTAAAGAGATTAGTACATTTTGTAAATCGTTGTAGTATAAATCAAACATAATTAATTTAAATATGTATTTAAACCTTTGCGAAAAATTACGAAGTTCACTCCACAGCAAGATTGAAGAGATATTTGCATTCATCAGCCAGGAAAGCGCATCGATAGCTGCGGTCCAAGAAACCAAGTTAAACAGACGCTCAGATCTTCTGAGTTGAGCAGGTTCAACGTTTACGTAAGGATCGAGAGCGAGGCAATGGTGAAGGCATAGCCTTCATACTGCACAACACCGTGCGATATGACGCACCTTTTCTGCGGCTGAAAGAATCCTGGAACTCTGGCCCAATTTTCTAGCCGAAGCAGCTGTTTTTGATAATGAGCTCGGCAAATGGTAAACCAACATAAATGGACAAAATGGATAGAGCACCTGAAGTCTTTTAACTTCTCCTAAGTCCATTGGCCCATATGGAAAAAACATACTGATGCTAAGGTCTTCAATCTGTCGCTGTCCACTCTTCAAATACTCGATGTGCGGAAAAGAGATTTCGCTCTACCATCTTTAGGATAGCGGATGAACCGGCTCTCGCCCGGAGCAACGCCTGACCAAGACCCGAAAGGGCTGGTTACCGTTTCACATCGTGGCTAACACGGAAGACCAAGCTCACATCAGTGGGAAACAGCTTATGGTACTTCGTGGGACTCCCAGTGCGCCCCGGTATGGACCGGTTATGTTCGCAGCCGCACCTAATATGGTGAACAGACGCTGTCCAGGAAGCCGCTCATTGTGAGTCCATCGCGCCTGGATTTTGTACTGCCCATGCATGATGGTATCGACTGACCTCTGTCGCAGGGGTTTCATCGGCTTAGCTGGCTTTTATACCGCATCCTCCACTCCTGCCGCTCCTCGTCGGGGTTTGCTTACTCGTTATAACTTATTTCGCAACTAACCTGCTACTACAGGCCGTCCGGCTATCCGCGACCTGCGGAGCTTAAAGCTCAGCTAAAAGGCCTGGTCCCGCTGGAACCAAGACCAACGGGCGTAACATACATACTTATATGCGTTCACATGTGGATATGTCACCCGCAAAAATTGCAAATATTGTTATACATAAACAACAATCGTTTCAAATAGCATTAGAAATCAAATCGTCCAAATTGCCGACGTCAAATTTTATAGAAAATACACAACAACAAAATTTTCATTCATGAACGAAAGCGCACATTCAACGAGCAAATTTGATTCATTCATAAACCAAAGGCCATACCTCTTCTCCCCGAGCATGCCTTTGCCGGCAAGCAGCTTTTGGCCAGGAAAGCAAAAGCTAAAATTCATAAATTCAATATACATATTTCTGAAATGTATGAGAAGGAAAAAGTGACAACCCCGCAAATTAAACTATATCTCAATAAATTAGAATAAAATGGACAATATGTGTAGTTTATTTATCGATTTTCAAGTCAAGAAATATTTCAAAGAAAATATTCAATAATCCTCTGATTTATGTGTACAGTCAATACCGGTTAAGTAGTACTCCGCTTTAATGAAAATCATCCCTCTTAACTGCCTATATTTTGCTGCATCTCACGGTTTAGTTTTTGAAATATGTACAATGTTGTGACGCTTTGTCGTCGCGTCAGTCCTTCGTTACATTGACTTCTTGACTAAACGTGAAGTTCGCCCATTGGTTGTCCGTGACAACAGAGATTTTGTATGAAACAATGGGTGTATATATTTACATACAAAGTTCTGTGTAGACAAATTTACAAGCTTTATGCGTTTGGTTTTTTAAAATCTGTTTACATGTACACATAATTATATGCATATGTCTTGGTTTTTTAAGATTTTATCAAAACTTCGAATGCCCAAAGCAAATAAGTACATATGTACATATGTATTTAAATAAATAACTTATCAAACCTTTATTAATTGAATGTTTACGTAATAATACAAATATGACTGTATAATACATTTCGACTGATTCACCGGAATTAATCATTAAATAGGTCGAATTGCACATACATATGTACATATGTACACATATATATACTTATATGCTTTGATATCAAATATATGGAGAATTATATACATAGTCGCTTGCGCATTGTAAATATGCGAATATGTAAGCGTACATTGAAACTAGCATCACTTTTCTCATTTAACTAAATTCTGCTATTTTCGACCCCTCCATATTAAATGTTGGTGAAATCCGCTAATAATATTTTTGTGGTGAAATTCACTAATAGAAAAAATACCCCTGCAAAGAATAAAATATCGGAAAATGGGCAGCACCGTGAACCTTCTCTATAGTTTTACGTTCTCTGCATTGTAAAAAATGCAGCTCCAATTTTTTTTGCTGAAATGAAAATTGATGTTTCAAACCTCCAAAATGATTAGACTGTCATAGACTAGTATTATCCTGTCGACACGACAATTATTTAGCCAACTATTGCTTAACATAAGTTATAAATACCAACCAACATTCGAGCGATGTATCACATTAGAAAAACATCGATAGATATCGGCCATTACTATTTTTTGAATAGATTTGAAGATATTACTTAAAGCTTATTCAATGTGGGCAAATCTTAGAAAGCAATTATGGTGTCCAAGGCAGTTTACTGGTATTATTTTTAATTTTTTTATGATGGCTGTTTTTTGATATGGTGATCCTATAATTGCAGCTGTTGGGATGAAATACTTTGCTCCACAGAAAAAAAGCGATTGTAAGTTTTATTATAATGTAAAAGGTTAGCTGACATAATGATATCTTTTAAAGATGTGGAAAAGGTGGAGCGGCCAAAACTAAAAGTAATGGAGAGGGTGCCTCAGTATCCCCCTAATCTCCGACCACCTAAAATGCAGAAGAAATTGAAGTTTATGAGAGGACCTGAAGTTGTTCATAATAATTTTATTCATAAGCAATATGGAATTGTTGCGGAAAGTGGTGGTCGTTTGCGATGGGGCCATTTTGAAATGCTAAGGCTTACAATTGGTCGCAAGATGGACGTTAACAGAATGTTTGCCATATGGAGAGTGCCACCACCTTGGCAACCTGTAACAAAAAAAGGACAAGGCCAACGTATGGGAGGTGGAAAGGGCGCTATAGACTATTACGTTACTCCAATAAAAAAGGGTCGTGTAATTTTGGAAGTCGCTGGTAACTGCGAATTTTCTGAAGTTAAATCCTTTTTGGATATAGTAGCACAGCAATTACCTTTCAAAGCTCGTGTTATATCACACGACCTGTTAACTGATTTGGAGCATTCAACAATTGAAGATCCGTCACATAGTTATATAAAGTATATAATACAAAATAATTTGAGCGGTTGTCACAAGTGGTTATCTCCTGTAGATCACAAATGGTTTGGGAAGTATAATTAGTTACAATAAATGATATATTTGATTCTGTATTAAAATGTTTATTAATCGATGAATTTGTTTACAAACTTCAAGGACAGTAGTTTAAGACTGGAATTTAGATCAGCCTCCTCGAATATCAGGTTAAAATGTGTATGGCTGGTATATGACCTGATAAATTTGTGAGCGTTTTCATCATAGAATTAAAGAGTAGCGAATGGGACCATTCTACTTCAGTACTTTCCTACCTCCCAAGTGCACGTTCACAATAAAACCATCATGGACGTAACACCATGTTCAGACCGAAAATATTAAGTGATTAGGTTACATTTAAGACGTTCACTAATCAGCCCGTTCTCTGCCGTTGGAAAGATGAAAAAACAGCTGTTTTTGCCATTCAAGAATTCACATCGCTTAATATTTATCAAAAGAAAACATTGTCATACAGTATTTTGAAGTAAATGCGTCTTATTTTAAATTTGTTCCATATAATGGAAACAATGGACACATTTTTAATATGTTAGGTCGATTTTCAGGAGAAATTATATTTATTGCTTTAAAAAAATCTGGTTTAAATGTTCTTCTCTTTGTAGTGTCTAATGTAATAGATTTCCAATGCTGACAAGTAGATGGCGCAAAATCAGAGTCGCACAGAGAGCTTTAGCGTGGATCAGTTTCAAATCACTTCGATGAAGTGATTTCGAACTGTCATTTTTGTGTGGCGAAATCTTGATAAATTTATCGGATTAGTAGGATAAACCACTCTACGAAATCGTGTGATTAAGTGTCGGTCTGAACATGGTATAAGGTAACACTGATTACACTGTGGAACATTTTTGGGATTATTGTCTGGGGGGTGAGAAATTCCAAGTCAGGGTGATGGTGCTAGGTCAGTATAGTAAAACCCTCGAAGGGCTTGGCGTTCGTATGTGTCATTTTTTTTACGACCTTTTAAATTTTTTCCTTATCTTGACGTTTTTTCTTGATGTTTCTACATGGGCACCACTAAGCTGTACATTTGTTTACATTGCATCAGCTGCTTCTTTCTCTACTCCTCCTCTACGATGCGTTCAAGAGATCAATGCGTGCGCCATATCTGCTCGAACCTACCTAACCATGGTACAAGGGAGTAAGGAGTGGTACGATGGTTTGAAGGAAGAGCCAGTGTAACGGGACATCTCGACAGGCAAACATTTATTGTATACTAACTGCAATGCGTATTGCCTGTGAAGACTCCATATTGCTTATGGTATACAATATATGGAATACTAATTAGTAAGCCATATATTGAAAGCAATCACTTACACATATACCGACAGGCGTTCCATTTCAGTAATATTAAATTTAGTAGAGCGAGTATTAAGACAGTTCCTCAAAATTTAAACAGTTGAAAACCACAAAACATGCGCTACATCAGTTCAAACTTACCTACCCGACGCCTTTCCGCAAATGATTTAGCAACGGCAATCGTAATAGATATGATGCTTGGGTATAGCATCCGCCGAATTCGGGGTATAAGCTGATGGTTATACACATATTTATGAGATTTTAGAAATAAAGTATAAAAATTCACAAATTAAAGTATACATATTATTCTTAATCTGAAGATCATCCTCGGAAATGCTATTATTACATAGTTACTTGTTTATGTATGTAATGGTTTTAATGAAAATTACTTAACTGAATTGTAGTTTCGGGTAGTCGCGACTTTCTGATTAATGTACAACCGTCACAATTCTATCGATATGACATGCAAATCGATGAGGCCTGTAAGTATGAGCACACCACTAAATGTTTAGGTGCCGTTAATGACAGAGTAATTTCGGGGAACAACAAGTTTCAGTGTTTTAAGTATGTCGGATTGGGCTCAGAAAGCTGAGGATCAAGAAATATCTAGATTGGTATGACTGCCAGTGTTTATTAAATATATATTAAAACATATGTATGTTTTAGGTTAATTGTCTAGAAATAAAGAAGGAGGATGACAAAGACAAATTTGAAGAAAACGCTGACGTCCCCAGGTAAAACTTTAATTTACTTTTATAGTTAAATTTTTAAGAGAACACATGTAATATTGCATGAAATTTGCAAAAATTACGGCTTAAACTTGGTAAGATTTTTGGAATAAATAAAGAGTTGTGCCAGAAAGAATATATAATTGAGTTCTAATGAAGTACAAAACTAACAAAGTAACTCGATTGTTGTAGATATAGCGAATGCAACCTGAATTAGTGTTTTACGAAGTTTGTTATATCCAGAACCCATTAGAACCTAAAATATTTACTACTGAAATGCATCTGGCACTTTTTTATATACGGGAACTAGTCACTTTAAAAGCACGGTTCCCATAACTTTGTCGGCACAATCTTACAATTAATTTGGTGTAAAAATGAGTATTTTCAAGATAAATGAAATATACATTTATAGCCAATTCATTCTCGAGATAAGGAGTACATCCATAAATCGTAACTTTAGACATGTAGATTTTAAGCACAAAAATTTTAAAATTAAAAAAACTTTGCGCACGTTTTCTCATAATACATATATATAACTGTAATTGTCGCACTCACAGGTTTAAGAGATTTGTGTTAACACTTGTTCTATAGATGAATAAGGTGTCTCCTGTTCTACATGAACTAAACATAAAAATGTTACCAGAAGGGTAAATATAAAAAAAACACGTATAAAAGAACAAACAGCAATAAAATTATTAAGCTCTATATCAATCAAGGGGCCGGCTTTAGTATACCATCCCACGATTTCGAGGTTAAAAGCGTTCTGTTTCAATAGAACTGATGCTCCAGATTAAGTATATACATATACAGCCATGGTCTCGCAAATCACGTAAATAAAAAGCAATAAGCGCTTATACAATTGACAAAAATTTTTTAAAGAGTAAAAAGGGCTTAAAATATGATTACTTGTTTAGTAATTTATACATTTAAGTAAAAAAACAGTAAATAGAAATTCACGAATAATTAGTATTAATTAAAAAACTTGAACTCCCTCAATAATGGCTTGGTCACCCAAATAGCACATTTTTTCGAAAGTGAAAATTTGTTTGCAAAAAAATTATAAGGAGTAAATTTTTTATTACTAATTAAGGTTGTCTACGATAAAGTCATATAATAAGAGTGGAAATGGGCCGTAGTAAGCACTGAAGTTGCTGTTTTATTGAATTGTTCCCGGAAAATGGCTTATAATGATCTTAAACTCATATAAGCAAACGAGATCTATTTGACCAAAACCAAAAAAAAACTTCAACCACCGCGAAAGACAATTACTGAAGAAAGAGCCATAGTCTGGAGAAGCTAGACCAACCCTTTTAAGTCTTCATGACAAATAATGCAGGAAATCAATGAAGAATATGGATTAAATATATCGTGGAAGACTGTTGGAAGACGTTCTAATAAGGTACAACTTTTTGGCTGTCCGAGTCAAAAAAAAAACACTTCTGTCAAAGCGGCACATCCAAAATCGGCTACGTTTCGCGAAAACACATAGGGAAAAAATTTTTGGAAAAAATGTACTATGAATGGATGAAACGAAAATTGATAGAATGGAAAAGTAATGTTCATCGTCCTAAAGGTCAATCGTTGAATTCCAGGTACACAAAATGGACGATAAAATACGAAGACGGAAATATGATGATATGGGGTGACTTTTCCTGGCATGGCGTGGGCCCAATCATACCAATTTAGGGGAAAATGGATCGGTATCAATATTAAGACATATTAAGGAACGAAATGTAATCATTTGCTTTCATTTGCATGCTCCTTCGCTGTACTTTTAAGCAGGATAACGACCCTAAGCATGCAGCCAAAATCACAAAGGATTGGCTTAAGAAAGAAAAAATAAATGTTTCGGATTAGTCAGCGTTAATCCCTGAACTTAATCCAATAGAAAACTAATGTAACGATATTACCCTTAAAATTGCTGTTAAAAATTTTACAAATTTTGAGGATTTATGTGAAGGTATTAAGGAAGCTTGGTATTCCATCTCAAATAAGTGATGCGAGAAGCTCCAATATAGAGGAATATATCATCAATTATTAAAAATATATGTAAGCATATTGTTGCACCAAATCGTTGATTAAATTTTACTAATTTCACATGAATTTTGCAGGTATGGGAAAATGTGCTATTTGGGCGACCAAGGCATTTTAGAGGGAGTTCAGCATTTCAGCACTCCAATTGTCCTTTCTACTACGTTCCTTGCCTTTGCATGTTTTTTATTAAAATTTGATTCTGCTGTTCCTGGTAAAGCGTTTCGGAAAGGCGTCCATAGATACTCGTGTAGTGGATAACCAGAATCACCTAAAAGATATTTAATTTACATACACATATAAATTGTAGTTACCTAAGTAAACCGTATTACGATCTCCTCTTTGGTATGTTTGCTCTAGATATGTTTTTAATGAAATATTATCCCACACAAATGAGTCGTGGCTAGATCCTCCATATCTTGCATAAACGAACCGTATTACCATATCCTGATCGCACGCCTGATAAAAATTAATTTTTTAAGACGAAATAATAATAAGTAATAATTTATTTATTTAGTTGCTACTTACAATCATCGCATTTATGCTGTAAAATCATTTTCGATTTAGATATAAGTGTTTGTTTTCACATGGAGCAGTAATTGCAACATGGGTTCCATCAACGCAACCAACCACATTTGGAATTCCTGATCTGGTGAAAAATTTCCTTCTTTTTATTCGTTTTTGCTCTTCAGTTATGCCCGTTTTGATGCAGACACTGCAAAGTGTGGATTCCAATATTGGGAGCATTTCCTTAGAAATCAACGAAACAGTGGTCTGCGCAATACCTAGTTGAAAATCATTTCCCACTGTTTGCTGATAGCTCCCATAAGCCAAAAATCTGAGGACGCAGCACAATTTTAACATCGGCGATATTGACGACGAAAGGTTAATCGAACATTTTTCCTTTACGCTGTCTAGCACATACATAAATGTATCCTTGCTTAACCGAAATTTTTCTTTAAATCTGTTTATAAAAACTTATGTGACGTGATATTTGTTTATGCACTTTTATAGCAATAGCTACTTACAATACTGAAGAAAGTTCCATGGGATTGGAGTGATTCCTGATAAACCGTCGCTGCCTAAGTAATTTGTTTGTTGTCCTTTCAATATAAACATCTTCAAAATATAAATCCACATTGTTAAACATTTTACCGATTTTTTTAAAATAACACCATGTAATTTTAAAGCAAACAATATTCAGTTTAAAGACGAAGAAAAATGCCAATTTCGGATAAATTTGTGTGACTTTTCTCAATTATTTTAGTATGGCAACAAAAAGTTAAGCCAATGTGTTCATTCGCCAGTCATAATATGAATACGTCGAATTTTCGCCTAAAACATTCGACTCGCCAATGCATTCGCTTCGCCAGTGACAATACCAGCATATATATTATTATTGATACCAAATATGCAGTCACAGTTTCTTCGAAGAATGAATATATGAATGGTTTTTAATATGAAGTTTTGCCGTTCTAGTCTCATTCAACTCACCCAAAAATGTTGTAGTATAATTATCAGCTAAGTATCTGCAGAAAAACAACGGTCGCAATATTGGTGAAGTTATTTGCTTGCTCGAACATATCATATCCTTTTTCATATCTAAGTCTCGCATATTGCGAGAGTATAAAATGTTCGCTTACTCCCTTGTTTAGTTTTTCCAATCTTGTTTTCATCTAGTTTGTTCCAAATATTAATTTTGCAAGTTTTTCTTTACAGTGCTGCTGAAACAAGTTTGCTTCTCAAGATAATTCGAAAAGGACTTGTTGAATCTAATTTGGATTTAGAAGTACAACGCAAGGACCCCAAATCTCCACTGCATTCCGTAAAAACATTTGAAGCGCTGCATCTGTAAGTTATTGTTGTATTTGTTGTCTCTCTGTCAACTACTTTATATAAAAAAAAAAAAAAAAAAAGTATACAATCCAGGTTTTCAGAATTACTGATTCATAAATTCTTGAAAAAATAATTTCTTTGTTTAAAATAATTTTAAAGTTTAAAAGTCTTAAATTGAATACTCATAATTATATACATATTTGTTAAAGAAGTGGTAATATTCATGTAAGATTTAATTTAAATTGGAAACTGATAATGTAATGCGATTTGATCTTTTAAAATTAGAGTTCAAATTTAGTAATTTATAACAATTTTCAACAGAGAATTGTAATTAAGTGTTTGTGAAAACTCGTAGTATTGGTAATTAAATATAGAATAAAAAAAAAATTGTGTGGAAAATTGTTGGTCTTAGGTGCTTTAAAAACTATAACTTCAACTTGAGAAAGATATTTTCTTCAGCACCCAAACGCCATTATGCATTTCATTTTGATAGAATTATTAGTTTTTTGAATAGTTCTTAAACCAAGTAAGATATGGCGTAGGTGGCAGTTTTGATTTAGAATACAATGATCTGCTATAGATTTGAAACACGACATTAACAAAATTACGATGTTTTGGAATTTTTTTAAAACATCCAGGTGTGTTGTATACGAATTTTTCATTAATTGTTTAATACATACATATATATTGTTCTTATTTTTAGAAAACCCGAGCTGTTAAAAGGTATATACGCTATGGGGTTTAATGCTCCTTCCAAAATTCAAGAAACAGCACTTCCAACATTACTTGCGGACCCTCCCCAGAATATGATAGCCCAAAGCCAGTCTGGAACCGGTAAAACAGCCGCATTTGTTTTAGCAATGTTGAGTCGGGTTGATATCAAATTGGATTTTCCACAGGTACATATATGTATAACTTTAAAAACAAAGTAACACAAACTTTGTACTGCTAGGCATAAACGTTCGGGCTCTTTGTATTTTAAATTTTTGCTAGCATAAGTAAGTTATTTTACCTTATGACAGTAACGTGGGTACCTAGTCCCGAGTGCGACGACGGTTTCTTTGATGACAAGTGATATTTCGTCTTGCCCTCGTTCACCACCAGAACCATTTGATTCGGTGTCTTATCAGTTTACACAGCAGTTTTAGTTTTGGGGGGATATTAAATTCAGACATAGCGGCATAAAGACAGCTCCTTTTCGTTCTGTCGAAAACAGCTTTGAAATCGACGAAGAGGTGGTGCGTGTCGATTCTCTTTTCATGGGCACATTGTGGGGGCATCCCGTTTTGTGGATTGGGCAGAGCACACTTAAATTCCAATCGGTGAGCATGCTTTCGTCCGACCATATTCTAAACAGAAGCTGATGCATGTACTTTATCAGTTCTTCGCCGCCGTGTTTGAATAGCTCGGCCGGAAATCCATCGGCCCCCGCCGCTTTATTGTTCTTCAGACGGTTAATTGCTATTCGAACTTCTTCATTGGCGTTATAATTTCACTACCATTCAGCAAGCTATTGAAGTGTTCCCTTCATAATTTTAGTATGCTCTGGGCATCGGTCACTATATCACCTCTGGGGGTTCTACAAGAGTTTCCTCCGGTCTTCAAACCTTCTGTTAATCGCCGCATCTTTTCGTAGAATTTTCGAGCATTACTCCTGTCGGCCAGCTTGTCAAGCTCTTCATACTCACGCATTTCCTCCTCTTTCTTCCTCTGTCTGCAAATGCGTCTCGCTTCACTCTTCAACTCTCGGTATCTATCCCATCCCGCATGTGTTGTGGTCGATTGTAACGTTGCGAGGTAGACAGTCTGTTTTCTCTCCGCTGCGACACGGCACTCCACATCGTACCAGCTGTTCTTTTACATTTTCCGAAAACCAATGGTTTGGTGAAGAGCTTGAAATGCCGTCCCACAGTTCCCTTATAACGAGTAGTTGACGAGTGCTCACAGAAAGCAGGAGTGTAAGTCGAGTCGAAAATCGTTACGCTGTCTGTTGTGATTGCAGCTTCTCGACGTCGAACCTTCTTTTTATTTTGCTGCACAGAGGCGGATGCGTATCTTGGCTGCAACAAAATAGTTGTCCTAGTCCACTCGCATTTCCACACAAGTCCATCGCATTTCTTGGACGGCGGTGATGTCAGCTTTTATTTTCACGAGAACAGCTGGACAGAGGCACCTTCCCAATTAAGGGACCGGACATTCCAGGTGCATGCCCTCATATCGTAATCCTTAATTTGGTCGTCATAAAAAGGAGGTCTTATATCCGAGACTGTAAAAAAAATCCAATTCTCTACTAAAGTTAAAATAAAGAATTGGAAAGTTCGTTATTGAGAATATTGATTCCTACTATTTAGTGTTTTTCTTTTATTAAATGTGACATTTAGTTAATATTACTTAATATTTTGACAATGAGAAAAAATAAATATGGCTTTATATCATCCAAGTAAATATATTCGTCTTATAAATATTTTTGAATTAAAATTTTGCATACTTTATATTGAATATATTACTGGCTGCCTTCTACTCGGCAACGAGCCGAACAAATGCTTTAACAAAAGGGCAACAGTTGTCGTGCAACTCTGCGCTAAAATGACTTATTATGCAATTGCAACAGTGCTACATTCTTTTTTAGTGAAGAAATTATTTTTTCGTTTTCTCTATAAATTACTTTAAGTAAGTTTCAAAAATACAAGAAAATAGAAAATAAATTTGTATTGTCATTTATACCATTTAAAATAGCAAAACTAATCTGAAATATGCCAAACACTTAGTAGCATTGAAGATAACGGCTTTACCACTTTAATGACACTATTGTAAAAATTCAACTCGAAAACTTTGAATCCCCGAAATTTTGTATTTGAAAAGAGAACAGAAGAAAGCAGAAAAATGTCGAATCGAAGACAGCTTTATATACAGGCATATTTCATTAAAAAGAAATACGATGAAAGGGCTAATTTCGGGCGCAGCTGCTTTCAATTCAATTTCAGTTCAACAATCGTTGTTCGGTTATGTTGCGAATCGATTACAATCACACTTGAAGGACGAAAAGCATAAAATTTATCATACTTTGTATGGAGGGTTAGGGGAGCATATGGCTTCTATAACATAAAAAAGCCCACATTATGTTTTCACACGTTCACTTAATTCCGATTAAAGTTTCTTATATAGCAATTGATATACATATTTGTAAAGAGAGCAGAAATAAAAAGTATAAATGGTTTTTATAATTTTTTTTATTGATTGCATAGTATTTGTATCAAATTTTCAAGTCGATTGAAAAAAAAACTGACGAAGTTAAAAGTATTTTCATAACTGTGTTCCCTTATGAAATTTCTAACTTCTAAGTTATTTCCAATATTTTTAATAATTTCGATTTTACAATAAATTAGCCATTTTTCGCTAAAAATTGAGTTTTTCCTTCAAAGTGTTCTAAAAAATGGAATCTCTGAATAGCTTTAAAAGGTTATTGTTTATTAATGAGAAGAGAAAGACGAATATTTACTTGCCTTTCCAAAGAGACACAGCTTTTGAAGTAGCTATAATGTTTTTGCTCATAAATTATGATTAAATCCAGAAAGATTTGAGAATTCATATGATATATTGCTGAAAAATATATGATAGAGAGGGTTTAAAATTACTCGTGTGCAAAACTCAGCAGTAGCTTACTGTGTCTTTTGATACTATGGCAAATGTGATTAAAAAGAATATTTGAACATCCCTTTCATTTTCTTGAAGAATTTTAATTTTATTTAATTTATCTGCAGGTTCTTTGTATTTCGCCTACTTATGAGCTTGCAATACAAACTGGTGAGGTAGCTGCTCGAATGGCACAATTTTGTCCGGAAATTAAATTAAAATTTGCTGTTCGTGGTGAAGAAGGTTAGAGAGTTTTGTAGAAAAGTAAAATATATACAATGATATTATTTTCATTAAAGTTACTCCAAACACGAAACTAAAGGACCACATAATAATTGGAACACCTGGAAAAATTTTGGACTGGGGATTAAAGTATCGTGTTTTTGATTTGAAAAAAATACGAGTGTTTGTACTAGACGAAGCAGACGTAATGATTGCAACACAAGGTCACCATGATCAATGTATTCGAATTCATAAGTAAGTGGCATTAAAAAACTGTTGTTACTTATGTTTGTAGTACGTAAATACATATGTACATAGTATATTTCGGGGATTTTGTTCTTAGATGAGTCCTTTATTTTATATCTACACGTATTTTACTATAGCACAATAACTTCATTTTATACTTTTTATTAATATAGCACAGTAAGTTCTCAATTCCTGTTACTATGCTTATTTGCGCATTGACAATCCGAAGTACCGTAATATATGCAGCCTATTAGTCGCCTGCTTCAAATGAAGCTCTGGCACATACAGTTTCATACAAGATATTAGTTCTCTGATATACGCATATACATACACTTACAAAATACAAGTACCAGCCCTCCGACATATATATATTGTTCTACAGGGGTTTTATTGCTCTAAGCATAAGTTCTATTTTGGATATACATACATACATACGTTCACAAATCATTAAACTATCAGTGTATTTATAAGCTAAGTTCTCTGATAGATGCGTGTACACTGACTTACAAAACGCAATGCTCCCCACTCGATTTCTAGTATTATTTTCGGATATTTTGACCCACTAAGTTGATAAGGCAGTTTTGAGACACTTCTTTGATGAAATTCGATAGGATTAATGTCTACATTTAACATATCTGAAATTTTATGGAAAACATCGAATTTCATCAAAAAAGTGCTTCAAAACTCGTCGAGAGAGAGCTTCACTTCTAACTTTCAGGCTTAAAGCTACATTAATAAGGTCCAATCAGTTTATTGGCGATAGGCTTTAATCTATCACACGAATCTTATACGCGATGTTGAGGAGGCTTATCCCACGGCAGTGAGTTGAGCAGAGCACACTTAAATTCCAGTCGTCGAGAATGCTTTGGTTCGACTCGGGCAATGGAACGTCTGCTCCATCGTCATCGATTGGGGTATCAGGCTTACCATTTCCTGGTATTATGCTTTCACTACCATTTAACATCAGTCACTAGACCACCTCTGCGAGTTCTGCAAGAGTATGATCCGGTCTTGAAACTTTCTGTTTTCGAGCATTACCCCTTGCTCTATTATAACGTTGCAAGGTAGGCAGTTTGCTTTCCCTCCACTGCGAGACGGCACTCCTTATCGTACCATCTATTCTTTTGAATTGTCCGAAAACCACACAGAGAGCAGGGTAGAAAATTGTGCGCCTGTCTGTTGTGATTGTAGCTTTCTTGTGTTTGTTAACGTGTGGTTTTTGCTGCACAGAGGCGGGTGCGTATCTGGGCTGCAACAAAATAGTGGTCCGAGTCGATGTTATGACCTTAGAGCGTACGACCGTCTTAAAAACTGAATACGTGTTTTTCGCCTATCACAACATGATCGATCTGGTTGGTGGGTTTTCGATCCGGAGACGACCAGGTATCTTGATGAATTTTCATATGCTGGAATTGGTACTGAAGTTAACAATATTTCGTGCACCGCTGAAGTCGATCAGTCTCAACCCATTTGGAGATGTTTCGTTATGGGGGCTGAATGTAGCGACAGTTGTGCCAAAGATACCTTCTTTGCCCATCCTTGAATTAAAGTCGCCAAGCACGATTTTGACATCGTGGCGGGGGTAGCTCTCATATGTACGTTCCAACCGCTCATTTGAAGACGTCTTTGGTCAGATCGCCCTTTTTTTCCGTCGGGGCGTGGGCGTAAATAAGCGAAATGTTTAAGAACTTTGATGCGGATTATGGCTAAGCGTTCATCCACCGAAGTGAATGCCAGGACTCGGCGATGAAGTCTCTCTCCCACCACCCATCCCACATGCGCTACTTTATATGTCCACTGTAGTAAATGCCGCAATTACCTACTAGTCTCAGTCCTTGTTCTGTCCATCTTGGAGTCGTGAGCTGTTTGAGCCTTATGTAAAAGAATCGTTTCTGTCCACTCCCAAGTGAATGACGCTAAGAGAACTCTCCTCACTTGGAGGAACTTCTACACATGACTCCATCCTCCTGCTTTATCACATCTTTTAAATTCTTCAGAGAAATGAACAGCTGTAACGTCATTATAGGAGACTCTCCACCTAACTATTGCTTCAGGTGGATGGTGATCACATTGAGTCCTTTACTTATTAACAATTACTTCAACAGTGAACATTTTTTTCCGAAAAAAAACGACTGTGGAAATCGCTTTCACTGTTGATTTTGCTTCAAGCACGATTACTAGTTATTTGTCAGTAGACTTTCATGTGGAGAAAGTGACGCAATGACGAGCACTTCTATTCCGCTATAATCTGTTGATATTTGGAAAAAAAACGACCAATGGTGCATTCTAGAAATATTAAGTTTTTTGAGAAGCTCATAAATATCGCTTGCGCTTTTTTTCCCTTATTTAAAGAAATCACTGCAATACGATTTTCTGAAACTACGTACTCCGTTGTTATATGCAAAAGCAAACACTGAGCAAACTGATAATTATATAGGAGCAGACTCTGCAGACAAATTAAAGCAAGTAAGGAAGGCCTAAGTTCGAGTGTAACCGAACATTTTTCGCCGAAATACTTGTAGATAGAAATGGAAAACTTTACATTAAACAAGTAAGGCGCGGTTCGGGTATGGAAGTAAAATTTAATTATGGGTTTCACATAGTCTCGTAAAGTTATAAGTTATAACGATCCGAAAACATAGCGTTCAGAGTTTTATTTGCGTAAACTTATTTTAGCATGCAATCCAACAACAAATTTTTTAAACTAGTATACAAATTTATGATTTTACGATGCTTTATGACACGTTGTGAGCACTCCAAATGTCTCTGCCGTATTTAGTTATTGATTTATCACGCTTTTAAAAGTTGTTAACAAGTTTTTAACAGTACCATTATCCATTTTTACACTGTCGGTAGGATTTCTTGTAATATTTGCCCAGTTTTTCACAGTACCGTTATTTGCGTAGTGAGCGGGGTTATCATCCGATTTCATCAATTTCGCATTGTCGGTAGAAGTTTTTATAATATTTATTTATTTTATATATATGTACATATGTATATATGGTTGTTGTAGCTTTAGTAGTTTAAGCGATATGTATGTATGTATATTAAACTTTTTAGAGGGCAAGGCCTCACCCACTTTTTAAAAATTTTTCTCGCACAAGGGCCTCTTGCTACTGCAGTTTCCTCTGTAATTAAGAGTTTTATATCTTAATATAGACCTTGGTTATGATGCCTTATACGTTTTCGATAATGGCGTTTTATCGGCGCGGCATATCCATCTCGATCGTAGTTTTAGATAATAACCCGTTAGGTGAACAAAATTACTATACTATGTAGCAACATTATTCGACGGAATTTTGAATGGAAAGCAATCAAATTTGTTATTTTATTACTTTATATTGAAGACCATTTGCTCAATTAGTTTTATTAATATATTTTAATTGCATCAACGAAGATTATAAAGGATGATCCATTTTGAGGTTCCCTAGTTATTTTTAAAGAAAAAAACAGAAACTTCAAACTTTGTGGGTAATGTTTATTATCATTCGAAAGACACTTTTTTCCACTAAAATTGAGAAATATTTTTAATGCATATTGCAATTTTTAACCTACCGGTTAACATTAAACATACTAATATGAGCAAAAAAGAGTAAGCCTTTTTGATTTAAATTTCGTGCCAAAATCAAAAAATATTGGTTTTCGGGGATAATTGTTTGTCGCGAGCAAATGCGTTTGATTGGTTAAAAATATTCAAAGAGGGTCGAGAACGCGTTGACGGAACACGTCCAAGACGGCCATCAATATCAACTGATGATCAATACGTCAATAAAATAAAGGAATTGGTGAATGAGAATTGAGACGATTAACAGTCGGAGATCTTACTGGCATCGTTGGAATATCGGAAGGATCAGTGAAAACCATTTTGAAAGATCATTTGGGCCCAACAAAAATGATAGCTCGATTGTTTTCAAAATCACACAAACAGCGTCGCATTAATGTCTGTGAAACAATCCTTTCCGCCTACCAGGATATAAAGTATTATTAATTATTATATTATTACTGGCGATGAGTCTTGGATCTATCCTCACGACCCGAAAACAGACGATCAATCGGCCGAATATTGTGGCAAAGGTGAGCCGAAGCCGAAAAACTTCTTAAAAAATCAAGGTTATGTTGCCAGTTATCTTCGATTATCGAAGTGTGGTGTACTCCGAATGACTTCCGACCGGCCAAACAAGGAATACTACACTATTTGAGTGTTATGCGTCGTTTGCGCAAAAATATTCGTAAAAAGAGGACGAAATTATGGGCCGACAACTCTCAGCTTTTACATTCCGATGATGCATCATCGCAAACTGCATTGATTCTTCATGAGTTTTTTGCCAAATTTTCAATGAATATCGTACCACAACCACTGTATTCGCCTGATTTAGATCCGTGTGTCTTCTGACTATTCAGC
Organism: Bactrocera tryoni; assembly: GCF_016617805.1. NCBI lineage: Eukaryota > Metazoa > Arthropoda > Insecta > Diptera > Tephritidae > Bactrocera > Bactrocera tryoni. The sequence goes on from NC_052502.1 coordinate 38,450,484, forward strand.
AAACTCAAACAATCCACACCGGGGAAACAGTTTTGAGTCAATTGAATATATTAAACGTGAACCGCTACACGCATTGAAGGCTATTCCGGAAATTGATTTTATCAACTGTTTCGAGGATTGGGAAAAAACATTGGCACAAGTGTATTGGCGTCAAGAGGGATTACTTTGAAGGGGACGACGTAGATTATGAAGAATAATTAAGAATTTTAAAATTAGGAACACAGTATTTTTTTGTCTATTATTATGTTTATTTTTTGTTCATAGTAGTAAAATGAAGTTTAAGTGATGTATTTTTGACTAGATTGTGATTACTTCGGTTTACTCCAATTTATCTGCTAAAATTGTTTATTTATATTGTTTTTAATTTCTCAAATTTTATATGTTTAAAACAGACAACTTTCTTCGAAATGTCAAATGTTGTTTTTCTCTGCAACGTACGATAAGGAAGTTATGAATTTCGCCCAGCATATAGTACCTGATCCTACTATTATACGGTATGTATGCAAAAGATACAAAAGCGAACCATATGTATTGTTATGTTTATGTTTTTAGACTTATGAGAGAGCAAGAGTCGCTAGAAAACATAAAGCAATATTATGTAAAATGTATGAATGAAGAAGACAAATATAATGCAATTCAAAATATTTATGCCGGAATAACAATAGGTCAGGCTATAATATTCTGTCATGTAAGTATAAACAAACAAACTTTAGAAGAAAATAACAAAATTTGTTTAGACTCGTAAAACTGCTGGATGGCTGGCAGGAAAGATGTCATCGGATGGCCATTCTGTTGCTGTGCTTTCCGGAGATTTAACGGTGGAGCAAAGGCTTGCAGTTTTGGATCGATTCAGGGCTGGCCTCGAAAAAGTTCTCATAACGACAAACGTACTCTCAAGAGGTTAGTTTTCATTCCTTTACTTAATAATAATATAATGCATACGTTAAATTGTGGTTACACAATTCCTGAAATAACAGTTTCGGTTATGCAGACCCTGAAGTTTTTTTAATTTATAGAATAAAAAATGACTAGATATGGATATGCATAAACACTTTCGTTTCCTCACTTAATTCATTGATCGGCGTTCTATGCCTTTTGAATTGGCTCAGTTTTTAATAGATCAATATTTTTTTTTATTTTGCTACGTAAATATCTTAAAGTTCAATTTGCTTACGAGAATATACGCAAACATACAGGATACCCAACATTTCACTCAATTTCGCAGAATGCCCGCTTTGAAGCAACCACCGCTATATTTCCATCCAGATACATTAAATCTTTCCTGTTTAATTCCAAAGGATTCTTACTTATATTATTTTCGAAAATGTTTGATGACAGGACCTCGTTCACTTGATTCACTTCCTTATCCAGTCTGCAGAACTAATAGCGCGGATGTTAAGAATATTACAAGGTGCGTTCCAAAGTAAACTTTTTGAATCTAGCGCCCCCTGGTGGCGCCATCTATATGTCGACTGATGCGTTAGAATCTACTATCTTTATCGATTGGCCAGTGAGAATTTCATGACATTTTATCGATTGGAAGTGAAGTTATTGCGTTTAAAGTGTCAGTATGTTTGTGTTATCGGTGCGAAAATGCGCTTCGAACAAAGAGCTTTTACCGAAACGTTTCAATTGATGAAACAAGTTTATGGCGATGATCGCCTATCCCGTGCACGAGTGGTTTCAACGTTTTCAAAGCGGTCGTGAGGGCATAAATAGCGATCAATATCTGGGCCAATCAAAGTCAGTGATCACCGGAAATTCCATCGAAACTGTGCGTGAATTCATCAAAACTCAGCCGAAATCATCATTGAAATTCATGGAAATGGAACAAAACATCGCATACGACAAATTGACTGACGACCAAAAATTGCTCAGAATCGTCTCATCGATCGACGCTTGTGACCGATTATTTGACCAAAAATCACATTTTAACCATTAACCACTCCCCTTAGTCTCCAGATATGGCACCGTGCGACTTCTTCCTTTTCGGAAAAATGCATTTGCCCATGAAAGGAAAGCCTTATGCAGACGTAGAGGCCATTCAAAAGGCTTGGACCGGCAAACTGGCTGTCTGTTGGCCATACCGACTAACGAGCTAAAACACTCGTCCGACATGCTTTTTGACCGTGCAAAAAGCTGTATTAAAGCAGAACGAGACTATATTGAATAAAATAAATTTATTTTGCCGAAAAACCCATTTGTTATGTTTTTTATTTAAAGGTCCTGTTTACTTTGGTACGCTCTTTATAATATTATCGGCGTACTCTATCAACTGTACACTTTTCAGCTCTGCAGCTCGAATAATTTACTCCACCAGTAGATTGAAGAAGTCACACGAAAAGGAGTCGCCTTGTCTGAAACCTCGTTTAGTATCGGACGGCTCGGAGAGTTCCTTCTTGACTCTGACCGAGCTTTTGATGTTGCTCAACGTCAGTCTACACAGCCGTATTAGTTTTGCGGAGATACCAAATTCAGACATCGCGGCATAAAGGCAGCTCCTTTTCGTGCTGTCGAAAGCAGCTCTGAAATCTACGAAGAGGTGGCGTGTGTCGATTCTCTTTTCACCGGTATTTTCCAAGATTTGGCGCATGGTGAATATCTGGTCAGTTGTTAATTTTCCAGGCCTAAAGCTACACTGATAAGGTCCAATTAGTTTGTTGACGGTGGGCTTTAATCTTTCACATAATACACTCGATAAAATCTTATATGCGATGTTGAGGAGGCTTATTCCACGGCAGTGAACTTATCATAGCACACTTAAATTCCAATGGTGGCATGCTTTCGTCCGACCATATTCTACAAAGAAGCTGTTGCATATTCCTTATCAGTTCTTCGCCGCCGTATTTGAATTGCTCAGCCGGCAATCCATCGGCCCACCGCTTTGTTGCTCTTCACACGGGTAATTGCTATTCGAACTTCTTTATGGTCGGGCAATGGAACGTCTGCTCCATCGTCATCGATTTGGAGATCGGGTCACCATACTATGTTTTCACTGCCATTCAGAAGGCTGGATAAGTGTTCGTTCCATAATTTCAGTATGCTCTGGGTATCAGTCAGTAGACCACCTCTGGGAGTTTTACAAGAGTATGCTCCGGTCTTGAAACCTTCTGTTATCGCCACGTCTTTTCGTAGAATTTTCGAGCATTACACCTGTCGGGCAGCTTGTTCGGCTGTCTATTGTGATTGCAGCTTCTAGACGTCGAACCCTCCTTGTATTTGTTGATGTGCGTTTTTTTTGCTGCACAGAGGCGGATGCGTATCTTGGCTACGAGTCGATGTTAGGACCTTGTCTTCTGTCTATCACAAGATGATTAATCTGGTTGGTGGCGTCTCGATCCGGAGAAATCCAGGTAACTTTAGGAATTTTCCTATGCTGGAATCTACTACTGCAATTACTCATATTTCGGACCCGGACGAAGTCGATCAGTCTTAACCCATTTGGGGATGTTTTCTCATGGAGGCTGAATGTAGCGACAGTTGCGCCAAAGAAACCTTCGTTGCCCATCCTTTAGTTAAAGTCGCCATATGTGAGATCTAAGCTCGAAGAAAACATCCTCGTCCTTCTCGTCCATCGGGGACGCAATTTAGCGAAAGTTGAAGAACTTCTCTTTGTTGCGGATTATGGCTAGACGTTTACACACTGGAATGTATGCCAGGACTCGGCGACGGAAGCCACGAATCCCACACCAAATTTGTGCTACTTTATATGGCCCCGTTAGTAAGTGCCACAAGGATGTGCTCGCCCCAGTCCTTGTTCCGTTCATAGCACTTTTTGGACGGCGGTGATATCAGCATTTACTCTTACAAAGTTATCAACCAGCTGGGCAGAGACATCTTCTCAATTAAGGGACCGGACATTCTTGGTTCATGCCCTTAAATCGGGCCATTGTCGCCATCAATAGGAGGGTCTCTAGTCCGAGGCTATTGTCCAAACCCAGCGCACAACCGCTAGATGTTCGACTTCTCCCTTTAGCTCACCTTAAAACGGATGTTCTTTGGCTATCTAGAGGATACTTAGCCTAAGACCTGAAGTCGTGAGGTGCTTGAGCAATATATAGATCGTACTGCACGTTAAATAACCTTAACCTTAGTACTTTTTTTTGTTTAGGAAATCATTCCACTCTTATTGGAACAAAGTCAAAAAGGCGGTTTATTTCCCGTTATCGTCATTAAATTTTCGGATCTCGTCTACAAAAATATTCGTTACATTCTAATATTCTTATCTGAGTGCGAATTTGAGCAAGCGAGTGGTATAAATTAATGTTAATCCTTTAAAACCGTGAGAAGCTCGACATTGTCCAACTTTACATACATATACATATTGTATATACTCATACACTGCGCGTCACCAGGTTAGCATAACTTCAGTCTAAAAAAGTTGCTTCTGAATTTTCAGTTATGTGGTTATCTTGTTTTTATTTTTTCAATTCTAGCCAAAAAGTGTGCTTTATTTTTTATCAGGTTATCACATGCAATATAATTTCCATGATTAAATAGGTATTGACAATAAATATTTGTTGTATTAAGAGTTCTATTTTCTTCAATATGGCTAAAGAATCGTCGCTTTCGGTTGAGGAAAAAACAATAATCAAAGCTTATGAATATCTTTGAAATATCAAAAAAAAAAATTTGCAGATGCCGAAAGTTAGATAAAATTTCTAGCGTAATATTAATAAAACTAAAGAAAAACCATTTAGAGTTCCCCGAAAAGAAGCACGATTATATTATGCACCGGAGCACATGGCCTTAAAATCTGATTGGCGCTATGTTGTTTCTTTAGACGAAACAAGAAAAAACGTTAACTTCGGCTGCACCGAAGCTAATACACCCTTCACAGGTGCATTTCTTTTAGTAGCTATGTGTCCAGTTTGTGTGGAAGCTATGTGCTATATTAATCCGATCTGAATAACTTTTTCAGAGATTATGTTATTACCTTAAGCAGTAATCCATACAAGTCCTTGATTCCGTTCGTTCGGTTTGTATGGCATAGTTGCCATACATGCTTTAGTGAGCCGATCTGAACAATTTCTTCCGATATTACATTATTTCTATGAACAACAACTCATACCAAATTTCGTGAAGATATATCGTCAAGTGCAAAAGTTTTCCATACCAGCACTAGATTCCGATCGTTCAGTTTGTATAGCAGCTATATGCTATAGTAAGCCGATCTGAACAATTGCTTCGTATATTACATTATTATCTTAGAAAATAACCTGTGTCAACTTTTATGAAGATACATTGTCAAATGTGAAAGTTTTCCATACAAGAACTTGATTCCGATCGTTCAGTTTTTATGGCAGCTATATGTTATAGTGGTCCGATATCGGCAGTTCCGACAAATGAGCAGCTTCTTGAAGAGAAAATGGCGTTTGCAAAATTTCAAAACGATATCTTAAAAACGGAGGGACTGGTTCGTATATATACAGACAGACGGACATGGCTAAATCGACTCAGCTCAACATACTGATCATTTATGTATATATATACTTTTTAGGGTCTCCGACGCCTCCTTCTGAGTGTTACAAACTTCGTGACAAACTTAATATGCCCTATTCAGGGTATAAAAATAATAATTTGAAGATACCGATGGATACAATTATTGTTTCCATGATCTTCTAAAGTAGGGACATCAGTTGGAACGATAACACAGAAAAGTGAGTTCACTTTAATCAGTGTAAATCGGCCGGTTTTTTTTAAAACTGGGATTGACAAAACGTCGACATGAATGTAATAAAAAAGGCGTGAAGCTGATTGGCTCACAAAGTTTTCGAGTCTGGTTGACAGTATTCAAATAATAGGAATTATTAAAAATTCTTGGTCATCAATTTCCTTAAAGTACTTTTGTACGAATCGCTACCAAATCGTATCTTCGAGATCATCCTCAAAAAGTGAGGATCGATTCACTATTTCAATAATACACAAATATTTAAATTAATTAATACATAAGTTTACAAATATATTATTGTTTGAAAATGTTTAAAAAATGCTGAAAAACGGGATATGTATGTGCTAGCCTGATGATCTAATTTAAATTGTTAATTGTTCTGTTGATTTCAAAAAAAATTAAATAGTATGGAAAAAGTGTAAAACCTAAGGTCCGTCTTCTCAATGTCTGGTTAGCAGCCTATCCAAATTTATTTCGTTTAGGTAGTCAGTAAAGTTCTGGTTTAAAAAAGTATTATTAACCGACCAGAATTTAACTGACAGATTTCTGCTAACCAGAAATAAAGAAAACAGCCTTAATTGTGGTTACATTTAGCAGCAAAATGATTCGTTCAGAATCGGCAATATTTTTAGAATTGTAGCTTCTTTAGTGTTGATAGAAATTAGCTAAAACTATTAAAATCTGAAATGTGCTGCAGTTGAATATATTTATAGTTATTATACATAAAGCTACATTTTCATAAACTATTACGATTTTTCAAAATTATTAATATGAATCAACTTGAAAAACTGTAATATCATGACGGGCGTACAAATTAATTCAATTCTACTAAACATACATTTATTGAAAACTTTATTCAACTTCATTGTTTTTTTCTTCATGTTTCAATTTACGATTTATGAACTCAGGTTGAAACCGGGCTTTCTTTCGGCGGCTGTGTTCAAACGATATAGAAATAAAAACTTTGTCAGATGAAAGTGAATTTTTGATATTTGTCGTAATGAATTCGAGTGTCATTCAAAAACTTTTGAAAACTTCAAAAAAACTATATTTATTCCTTTTATATAATTAATAGTAAGACGTCATTTAGATGTTTTAAATTAATAAAAACTATATAATTTTTAAAATAAAAAGAACTCTGAAATATCAGAAGCTTGAATTTGCAGAAAAGATGAAATTTATAAGCTGGAGGAAATACTTATGGTATCGTCAAATATATAGTAGTATACCTCTATTACGGTTTTCAACTCCACTTGGTTGAATTGAAGTTGAAGCAATTATTTCCGTTTAATTAAGGAATCATTTTGATGTTTGCTAAATGACATGAAGGGACCCTACCACAATCTCCGTATTTTTGCTGTCGGAAGTTATCAAGAATACATTTTATATGATTTTAACTTTGGACTGGTCTTTAAAACACTTAAGAGGAGCAAAACGCTTAAAAAATTTTAATTTACACAAAAAATATATTCCTTGTTAATTTAAATTTCGAAAAACCATTCGTCGAAATACTTTTTTCTAGGTTGGTATGCGATTATCTTTCTGAAGTTCATAAAGAACATTCGGCGATTTTTACGATGAGTGAAACTATTCAACAAAGACGTTCCATTAAATTTTGTGTGCGGCATCAAATTTCTGGTGGCGAAACGTTCAGAATGTTGGAAAAGGCATTCGGTGAGAATTGTTTGTCGCGAACAAGTGTTTTTGATAGGCTGGTACAAAATATTCAAAGAGGGTTGAGAACGCGTTGACGACGAAACACGTCCAGGACGGTGATCAATATCAACTGATGATCAACACGTCAATAAAATAAAGGCTTGGTGCTTGAGAATCGACGATTAACAGTCAGAGATCTTAGTGGCATCGTTGGAATATCAGAAGAATCAGTGAAAACCATTTTGAAAGACCATTTGGGCTTGACAAAAATGAAATCCAAAGGGGAATCCGTGAGAGGGATTGCCTTGAGGGGACGACATAGATTTTGATGAATAAATTAACAATTTAAATATTATGATTAAAGTCGTACTTTTTTTTTTGTTCATAGTAGCAAATTTCTCAATCAGATAAACCCATATGTGAATTAAATTTTCTAGTTTCATTTGTATTGTTAATAACAAAGCAAAGTATTTTTGTAAATTTGTATTTATATGATGAATGTAATTTATAATTTAATTAAGAAGACAAAAACTCAAACGTAGCAATTACGTTTGTTAAAATTTGTTTTACACCATAGGAAATTTTTTCATCCCAACTCAGCACAGAAAAATGTTACAGTTTGGTAAACAACCTGAGAATAAAAATCGACAACTACCAGATTCCATTACAATAACGATTATATTGTTATACACCAATACAATAACCAAAAAAACTGATAAAAATTTGGTTGTCATAAACTCTCTACCATTTCATGCAATAAGACATTTTAGATCCAATGTGATCCTATTTTCACCCATTTATGAAGTTTTATAAATACTTCTGGCTGGAGTAGAAACTCTTGTTTGGTTAATTGTGCAAAAAAATCAACATTATTTCAAATAAAACCAAATTAGATCGAAAGAAATTCTATATTTTTTCGCGAAATGTTTCAACCTTTTGCTTAAGATTGTATTTCATCCACTTAATGTACAACTTTAATTTTACAAGTTCATTTCGTTTAGGTATTGACATTGAACAGGTTACGATTGTTGTTAATTTCGATTTACCCATGGACGCAAAGGGGAACGCTGATTGCGAGACATATTTACATAGGATTGGTCGTACTGGAAGATTTGGTAAATATAATAATTTTACAAATTACAAACCGCTTTTATTTCGTTACATTTTCAGGCAAAAATGGTATAGCAATTAATCTGGTTGATGGAGAGAAGTCTATGAATATTTGCAAGTACATTGAAAACCATTTTAAGAAAACTATTCAGCTTTTAGATACAGGCAACTCAGATGAAATTGAGAAGATTGGATATTAATAAAATGTTATAAATTACCTATATGTTTACTTGATTCAATGACTCACATTAGTAGTAATTATATAAAACAAAAAGGAAGGGTACTACTACAACCCTTTTGGGAGGGAGTGCTTTTGTAAAATTACATTACAAACAAGTGATAAGGGTATTCATACATAAAAACTTAACATAATAACCATCTTTGTTAAACTAACATTTGTAATGCAATTTTACTTTAATAAGTGTAAGTAAAGTATACAAATTGCGTACAGGAGGAACGAGCAAAGGCCAATATTATTGGCAGTGTTCAACATTTTAAGTGGCAAAAATAATAATTAATAATTATTGAATTTGTTACGTATATGAAAATATAAAAATGGACATAAAATATGAAATATTAAATAAGGTCTATAAAAAGCAATATATAAAGCCTATAAATTAGTATTTTAAGGAATAGTATTCCGGATAAAAGATTTACAGATGCAAACAGCTTGTATCAAGTTATGTACTGGGGGCTTATGAAAAACAATATATAGAAGATAAAAACATACATATATTTTACCAAATATGTTAGTAATATTCACTTATGGACAAAATAGTAGGTAACTAATCGGTCCGGTTTTTTTATAAATAAATATTCATGATGAATACAAAATTATTTTTTTATGTTTATTTGTTGTAGTTTATACTATTCGATAATGCAACAAAAAAATCGATTTTTTCGAAAATTTTACCCTTAATTTTGGGTTTGAGTGAAAAATTATAATTGCTACATTAAATAGGGCTGGCCAACAAAATATGTAGGTGTAAGTAATATTAAAAAATAAGTGGTTATTGTGAAGTATTTTTCGTGTCTATTTTAAGTGGAGTAATTAATATTTCTTTGAACACCATAAGCTGAAAAGAGGAAATTATTTAAAATGCCACTTCCATTTATTTCATATTAAATATTCAGCATTTAACTTTTGTACCACTATTTTTGTTCACGCAATAACAAAAGGGTTGCATTCTAACTAATAATCAGTGCTACCTTACGTTCATATTTTACAGAAGAACCAGGAGAAATAGTACCCCAATGACAGGAAATATGTAACACATTAGTTTTACGCAGAGAACTGCTTTCTGCATTGGCGGCACTTCCTCCCAGCTTTGCGGGGATAACAAATTCAGGCATCGGGCTGTCAAAAGCAGCTTTGAAATCGACGAAGAGGTGGTTTGTGTTGATTCTCTTTTCACAGGTCTTGACCAAAATTTGGCGCATGCTGAATAACTTTCCACGTCTAAAGCCACACTGATAAGGCTCAATCAATTTGTTGACGGTGGGCTTTAATCTTTCACACAATACACTCAAAAGAACCTTATACGCGATGTTGAGGAGGCTTATCCCACGGTAGTTGGCGCAGTTTGTGTGGTCTCCCTTTTTGGGGATTGGGCAGAGCACACTTAAATTCCAATCGTTGGGAATGCTTTCGTCCGACCATATTTCACAAAGAAGCTGTTGCATGCTCCTTATCAGTTCTTTGCCGCCATGTTTGAATTAATCTTCCGGCAATCCATCGGCCCCCGCCGCTTTGTTGTTCTTCAGAGGTATAATTGCTATTCGAACTTCTTCATGGTCGGGCAATGAAACGTCTGTTCCATCAATTACATATGTAAGTAAGTACAATATACGTTAGATTCATGTTTTAATGGCATTTGTTAACGTATGTGCTAATATTATATTTATTAATTTACTTAATAAAGCCGCATAAAATTTTAAACGTTTCAAGAGCACAAAGGATGCGCAAAATAATCTCGAACCTACCTACCTGCTTCCAATTCGAGAATTATTATTTCATGATATCAAATACCCACTTAAGGATATTGCCAACCTCAATGGCAATATATTCGACAGATCGCTACAATTGTATATTGCTTGTCGAGATGCCCTATAATATTATCGAAAACTTTTCTGCATATGTTGTATATTGCAATCGAAAATACTTTATGTTTAGAACTTGAATTAATAATATGGGAAATAACAGATGTAATCAAACAAAAAAAGTTTCTAAGAAACAATTTAAAAGTGAACGTGATGTTTATGTTACATCAAAGTCAAGTTTTGAGGTTTGTGATACTTAATATCTCTATCTTACGCGTCTATTATTAAAATATCGATGGATTATATGCAATAGTATGTAAGTTATGGAAAATCCTTAGAATATCGGCACCGAAATAGGGAAATGCTTATATATACCGTCCGAGGATTTCAGGAATAACAAGGATGATGTCGGATAGAGCATGTTCTTCAGGCACGATTCCGATTAGGGCAATATTACGATTCTTTTGTAGCCGCGAAACTTTAGTATACCATCCCATAATTTTTGCGGCTTCTATAATTACATACATATGTATATTTTCTTAATCTGGAGCATCTACTCTATACAACCGTATCACTTTTAACCTGGTATGGAATGGTATACCAAAGCCGGCCCCAAATTGCTCACATTTTTCAATTTTTCTTTATTGGCGTAGACACCGCTTACGCGATTATAGTCGAGTTAACAACAGCGCGCCAGTTGGATAGTCTAAGCGAAGCCAGGTCCTTCCAACGGAATGGAGGTCTTCCTCTGCTTCCCCCTGCGAGTATTGTGTCGAATACTTTCAAAGCCGGAGTGTTTTTGTCCATTCGGACAATATGACCTAGCCAGCGTAGCCGCTGTCTTTTAATTCGCTGAACTATGTCTTCATGTGTATTCCGTCTATCACCACATGATCATCCGGTTGGTATATTTTCGATTCGGGTAGCTTGATGAAGTTTCCTATTCTGGAATCTAGTACTACAGATAACCATATTTCGAGACCCGGCGAAGTCGATTGGCCGCAACCCATTTGGGGATGTTTCATCGTGGAGACTGAATTTACCGACCGTAGTGCCAAAGATACCTTCTTTGCCCACCCTCTCGTTAAAGTCGTCAAGCACGATTTTGATATCGTGGCGAGGGAAGATTTCAAGTGCTCCTAGAAGACAGCTTTGGTCACATCGTCCTTCTCTTCCGTCGGATTGTGGCTAGACGTTCATCCACCGGAGTGAATGCCAGGACTCGCGATGGAGTCTCTCTCCAACCACGAATCCCACTCTGAATTTGCGCTTTTTTATATGGCCACTTTAGTGAATGCCGCAAGGACTTACTCGTCTCAGTCCTTGTCCCGTCCAGCGCACTTCTTAGACGGCGTGATGAACAGTTTTACCTTAGTGGTATTCGAGCTTTGCAAGAAAAATGGGGAAAGTTGTGTCTAACGATAGTCAATAGTTTGAATAATTTATTTGTAACCATTTTCTCACAATAAAATAAAATAAAATTGCATTTTCATAAAAAATAATAAAGAAACATAAAATAGCAAGGTAACATCTAAACGTTATGTGTTCTTTATCCCTTGTACATAAGAAATTTATTCAACCATAATAATTGAACTCTTTAATTTTCATTTTAATTGATTCAACCATAATAATTGAACTCTTTAATTTCAGACACAAGTAAAGTACTGTACAGATATTTTCAATACAGGCGAAAAAGTGATATATCTTCATTGCATGGGAAGTTCTATTAACCGTTGCCTTAACTTAGCTTTACACATTACCAAAAATTCCGGTCAGAGATTATTATACTCTATACATACATCAACAATTCAATTAATTGGTAAGTATAAACTGATCTGTATAAAGGAAATACATATTTATAAGAGATAAAGGCTGCAAAGTTCCTATTTTTTATGAGACGGCACCTCTAAAATTGATCCCACATGTTTTGTAGATCAACTTGAACTTTAAAAAACAATTCGTTCGTAAGGTAGGTCGCACGTAATGAGCGCTCATGAATAAGTGGTTGCCGACGCGCTCAGCATATACTTTTTACGTCGTTATGTGCAAAGAGTTAGCATAAGTTGATCATGCTAAAGAGGTATAAACTAATTCTGGGACAAACATAGAAGAATTATTATCTACCAAAACGTTCCCTTAATTAAGATATATCCCATATTGATAAATATGTGCAATATAAACTCAACGACGAAGAGGTGGTAAGTGTAGATTATCTTTCACAAGTCTTTTCCAAGATTTGGCGCGTAGTGAATATCTGGTCAGTTGTTAATTTGCCAGGCCTAAAGGCACGCTGATAAGGGCCAATCATTTTGCTGACGATGGACTTTAATCTTTCACACAATACGCTCGATAGAATCTTATATGCGATGTTGAGGAGGCTTATCCAATGGTAGTCGGGGAATATTGTGGAATTGTCGGGCATGCTTTCGTCCTACCATAATCTACAAAGAAGCTGATGCATGCTCGTTATCAGTTAGTCGCCGCCGTATTTAAATAGCTCGACCGACAATCCATCGGCCCTCCGCTTTGTTATTTTCAGACGGGTAATTGCTATTCGATTTGCTTTTCTTTCTTGGAACGGCTGCTCCATCATCATCGATGAGGTAATCGTGTGCACCTTCTCCTCGTGTTATGCTTTCACTACCATTCAGGCTGGAGAAGTGTTCTCTCCATAATTTTTGAGAAACAGTCACTACATCACCTCTGTGGGTTGTAAAATAGTATGCTCCGGTCTTGAAACCTTCTGTAAGTCGCTAGTCATTTCGTAGAATTTTCGATCAGTCAATAAATTGCCATAAGTAAGCTGAAAATTAAAATACAAAACTGTGTGTGTGTGTGTAATATGACACTCTAGACAGTGTGGAAATAAGTCAAATCGGATCACTATCTAACGGTTTTGTTAAAAACTACCAAAAGTGCCATAAGTTAATAACTAAATGCGTCAGAGACATTTAATTTTACACCCAGGGTGGAAAAAGAGGAGCAGATGTCAAAATTGGACATTGGTGTGGCACCGCCTAGATTTAAGTGAAATCACCTGTCTCCGAACCTACTGGACCTATTTCAACCAAATTTGGTACATAGGATTACTTTGACAACGCCTATTCCCCATATAACACAACTATAAATTACATATATGCCGTCTCAAATTCAAAAATTGTTTCACCTCATGAATGTCTGGTCAATGTGTAGTAAAATCCCTACTATTGTGACAAAGTGCAATAAGTGAGGCTTTGGAAAAATTTTCGCCGGATTACACCCACCAATTAATATAAACAGCCTATACTATCATTTTGGTCGACCACTTTTGGCCATTTTTCCACTTGAGACATTATTTTATCAGTATAAATCGAAATTTCCAGAACGGAAGCGAGCAAACCATTGCTGTGCTACACGAACTGATATAGCATCGTCTCCGTAAACTTCACAAATTTCATTTGTGGCTTGCGTGGCATTCTTCCCATTTTAATATAAAAATTTCAAAATATAGCGAATTTCTTCATTATTTTCACTCATTTTTGAAGAGCTGTAACTTTTTTTTTCAAATTTCCCGGATTTTATTTTATTTTTTTTTTGGTTTAAATGAAGCTTAAAATCTCACCATTCCAATATTATATGGTATGACACAATGTGATTGGTAACACTGGGGATATACGACTGCAGCGACATCTATTGACAAAATACGAAGAGACTTTTTCGACTACCCAATATATAACATTCACTAAAAATCAGCCCAATGCAATGGGAAGTAGACGTTATTTTAGTCTGATCTTACCCATATTCACATTGTACCATAGGAACATAAATATAATTTTAGGCACCAAGCTTCGACATTTGAAATCGGTTGAGTCGTTCCTGAGGCGTAAGATTCGTCTTAAAAGTTAAATTTTTATTGAGTAAGGTAAGCCGATAGTTTTCAACATAACCATTGTATAGTATAGAGGAGGGCTTGTCCTTAGAAAGTTTACATACATAGCTTTAGTGGTTTGTGAGATATGTACATATATATGTACATTAGGCTTTTGAAAAAATGTTAAATTGCAGATTAAAAAAATATACGAATTTGCATGAATAATTCATCAAATTAATTGAAATAATTGGGATATTTAAGACATTTGCAAAGATGTTAGCAATTTATATGAACGTTATATGAAACATTATATGCGTTCTGATGATCCGACCTCTTACTCTGTAGAAATTTTACTTATTTTATATAAACTACATATGCATATTTTTTTAATTTTTTTTTCAGATGAAACTCATCCTTTACACGAGAATGAAGACATTGCCTTAAGAACACGTTTTAATTCTGCTTTACATATAAAGTTATCACGCCATCTAACGGAATAAAATTCGATCTGCTTAACTATGTTCAAATTGTCAGAACTTGTTCGTTGGCTCGGCCTAACCGAATTTGAAATATTGGTTAACCTATGCGGAATGCTTACATTTACAATCATACTCGCATTGAAAATATCTGGAACTTATTCAAATTCTGTAATCGATTGGTTTACTGCATTTAGCCCCTTATTTTGTATAGACATTTTTAATGCATATTTTTGTGTGATCGTGGGCATTCGAATGTATTTGGATTCCGATAACAAGCGGAAAGCACTCCACAGAGTTATGTGGAGTACATACTTCCTGGTACTTATATCAATATTTAAATATTTGTTGTGTTTAAAATTATCTGGGCAAACTGGCCTTGAATATAGTGAGGTTTTTTCCCCAATTTTCGTTTTACTTCAGTTGGTTGCAATAAGAGCTTGTCAAATACCTAATTCATAATAAAATTTATATCTATAAAATTTGTGTTCTTTAATTTTGATGATAACAAATGTTGCATATTATATGACTTCCTACACACAATAGGGGTATTCTCTTGCTCTTGCAAGATTGCAGATTGCAAAAATACTATACCGAAATATACAAGAGCAGGAGAACACCCATTGCAGAATCTAGTGATATATGAATGGCTAATTCGGTCAATTTGTTGTGAATGACTATTAAGCATGGCTATTGTGAATTGGCGCACCTTCTGCATACATTTTTAAGAAAAAAAACTGTAACAAATCTTTAAAATTTAAATTGAAATAATAAAATCCATTTAAAACTTATCTTCCTCAACAATTTAACGACGTAATATGTCTTTATGTAAAATAGCAACTACAACAGGGTTGCAATTATATTTTTGCGTGACATTGCACGCAAATATACATAGGTTTTGGTCTGACATATTTTACAGCCCTTGCAAATATTTTTCTGCCTGTGTTTGTTGTTGTGCCGTTGTAAATCTGCAATTCTTGCACCGTGCACCGGGTTTTGCAAGAGAATACCCCTAATATAATACAACATGCATATGTTTAAGCTAAATTTCTAAATAAACTGGTAAAAGAATTTTGACTGTTAATACGACAAGTCGTGTTTTTCTCTTCGCAATTCGCTAAACCGAAGTTTTGTACATATTAATAAGAACATTTGAACTAAAGTTCAATATTTACCGGTCAACGAATTAAACTTAAGTTTAACAGAAATTTAAAAATTTAGTATTGAACTCGGGTTCAATAACTACAACTCGCGCGTAATGTTGTGGAGTGAACAAATGGTGTTCTAAAAAATCGATGGATGTGTACTGGAAGTTAGGCAATTGCATTGCGCTCCTTAAAAAGTTTCACAAATTATTAACCTTTGCTGTGCGTTACACAACATTTGTATAAATTACCGATGTGATGACACACGTTTTATTACAAATGAATCTTCCCAGACTGAAGTTTTTGAAGCAATACAGTTTGATGAAACTGAATCCCACTCCTCCTATATCAATGAGGCCAGACGTGTTAGAGCTTTTATTGGGAATTCATCATAAATTTAAAAACATGCTTTATTATTTTAAATATACATAAATCATTTTTATTGTACTTTCAAAATCAATATTTTCATTCAAAAACCATATTGTTTTTTCTTTGAAATAATATTTACACTTAATTTTATTCACAAATTTTATTACATTTAATTTCAATAAATTTTAAATAAAATGTGTTAAAATAACGTAAATAAAATTCATTAATTACAGAAAATAAAAATTAAAAAGAACGAAGAGGTTTACTATATAAAACAACATTACTAGTTGTGCGGGGTACATATGCAACGTGACTTATTTTGACTGAGACCGATATTTATAACCCTAGGCTTGTGTCAGCTATATGTACGCTTCCTCAAGTTATTACCGGCTCTGTTTGATGAAAGAGAAACAACTTTTGATATTTGAATTTGTCGGCCGCTAATTTAATCGTTTTCACTCATGCTTCACAAGCACAAGTTCATTTGTATAGTGACAGTTGAAGGATAAAAATATTTTGTTAAGCTGATGTTAAAATTTAATGAATTATTTGAAATTATTAAATTATGAGTTATTAATCTATTAGTGATTATAACATTAAGCTATTTAGTCAAATATCAGGGCGTTGCTGACAATCGCATATTTCAATTTCACTTTATTGTATTTAAAGTTCACCGGTTTTGGTTTTCGGTTTCTTCTTTTGGCTATTTGCTTTTTTTAATAAAACTTAATAAAAGTAAATCGTCTTCCGAAAATGTCATGTCCACCGAACGCTGTGAGTGCAAAATTAAATCGACCTTATTTCTAACGAAGCACAGAAGGAGAAGAGAACTAAAGGTTATAAACTGAGCGTATTCTTTACTTTATTTTAGTTTTTATTTAATCTCACCAATTTGCCCATATATTTTATCTTAATTTTATATTTCTAATATGTCCTGACGTGAGATTTTTAAAATTTATTTAATCGTTGCCGGTACATTATTTTAACACATTAATATCTTCGTCAAGAGGATAAACAACATACTTTTTCCCAAATCAATAAATTAATAACAATAATTAATATATTAACATAGACAATCGTTTCAATATTTTCTTAAATTTTTGTCGCTTTGCCTCCATTACTAGCCCTTTTAAGTCTACACTTTTTGGCAAAATAAATTTTTACTGCTTTATATTTCAGGAATCATTGCTTAATTAACTGATTTTTTTTTACGCTATTGTTTTCAGTGAACGAAATTGATGACGGTATTACTTTTGCCGCACCAAAGAAATTAATGAGTTAAAAGTGTACGCTCATCCCTCTTCGATTCTAGTTATTACTATATCGTACACCAGAAAAATTTGAATCAAATTTTTATAGTAAAAAAAATTTAATAAAGCCTTTATTTATAGATTTGTAAAAACTTTTCGATTTTCACGGTGTTTGTATACAACATACAACATGGTATCAAAGTGTAGAACTGGTAATAAATGGTGAATGGGAATAGCAGAAAATCGCTGTGGGGATACTATGTGATGATGCATTTTTCCGAAAAGGGAGAAGTCGCACGGTGCCATATGAGGTGAATACGGGGAGTGGTTAATGGTTAAAATGTGATTTTTGATCAAATAATCAGTCACAATGATGTCCTTTGAATGTTGGATTCTGAGCAATTTTGGTCGTCAGTGAATTTGTGCGTAACAAACTGTGCAAACACCTTTCGTAAGTCCAAATGTTCGGTCAAATTGCGATTAATCGATGTTTTGGAGATGTTCAATTCCATTTCCATGAATTTCAATGATGATTTCGGCTGATTTTTGATGAATTCACGCACAGTTTCGATTTAATTTCCAGTGATCACGGATTTTGATTATCCCACATGTTGATCGTCATTTATGTCCTCACAACCACTTTGAAAACGTTGAAACCACTCGTGCATTCAGCTACGGGATAGGCAATCATCTCCATAAACTGGTTTCATCAATTGAAACGTTTCGGTATCAGTTTTAGCAATTTTAAAACAAGTTGTTCAAAGCTCATTTTTGCACTCATAACACAAACATACTGACATTTAAAACGCAATAACTTCACTTCCAATCAATGAAATGGCATGACAATCGATAAAAACAGCAGATTCTAACGAACCTGTCGACATATACATAGATGGCGCCTCCAGGGGGCGTTATGTTAAAAAACTCCTGTTTACTTTGGAACGCATCTTGTATTTATAAAGGCGTCACATCCTGCTCAGCATATGTACTTATATCTATTGTAGCCTAACCAAACATGTTCTTTTATTAATTGTATGTCGCTCTGTGCGAACGTCTCTCAAGTGTGGCATTTTCATTTATATAATAAAAAAATTATCCAGAATCTAAAAAATATATGTATATATTTTTTATTATTCAACCAACGGAAATAATTAACTCGCACGAGGTGAAATAAATCGGTAACAGCATTTTTGTGTTTGCATGACTAATATCGTAAATAAAGAGTGAGGGAAATAGTTGTTTATTATAAAATATTTCATATTTATTTCTTATTTCCATAATGTTATGTGCAAGCTTTGCTCCAATGAGTATTCATTATTTGTTACCGTTTTCAATGGTAAACAAATTTTTACAGTGTCGGTAAGGCAAATTTGTAAAGTAATATGTAATATGATGGTAAATACCACGCTCTTGTTGCAATATTCAGCGCAATTATACCGGGAACTAAAATCCAGTATACTTGCGCAATAGCGGTGATAGATGATAAATAAAAAATGGAAAAGTATTTATTCATTTAAAATTCTTTTTACGATTTTTTTTCTCAAAACACTTCACTTCGCCAGAACGAAGCCAGTTTTCACCGAATAATAAGTTTACTGCAGTCAGTGAGCAGTACGTTATAATTATACTTCTATCTATGACGGTTACAATGAGCGTTCTTGCTACACATTTTTAATATTTAGAACATGTATGTATGTTATCTATTATGTAAAAGCGGTAGAGAGTAGCGAATCGAACAAGCTATACCAGCAAAATAAATATGCGTGGAACTACACAGCAAATTGCAGAGGTAATCACATTTTTTAAATAATAAAACAGACTGAACTTAATATCAACATCTTTTACAGTATATGAGGAACCCAGGACGGAGACCAATCAGAACTCCACAATGATTACTAGGATAACAGAGACTATAAAGCAAACCCAACCACCTAACAACACTTTCCTTATGGTGCCAGCCCTACCTACCGCTATGTGGCTTAGCACTTTGCCCTAAATAAAGTCTAGGTATTGACTTTAACAACTGCTAAGAAATGTTAAAGGAGAAGTGGGGTTCGCTGGCGACAGTCCAAAGTCGATGGATTAGTAATTCTACGAAATGATAACTAGGGATCACAAAGCATAAACAAATTTGGCTGGCTATAGTCCAGTTGCTAATTGGATTGTTACCCTCGGGAATAGGTTTTAGCTAAAGGTTAAGGTCACACGTCATTTCCATATCTAGTGTGCCATTCGAACGAATTGAGAAAGATATATGTAGAAATTTTCGTTATGGATTACTTGAACGTATAGTCTGGAGATAGTTCCAATATATTGGTATGCCAGGTGCGGGGTTTGTATCCTGTGATCGATTGTACTAAACATTTTTCGCAAAAAAATAATTAACACTTAAAAGTAAAAAAAAAATTTGAAATCAAATGTAGGCTTCTCATTTTTCAATAAATATTATATTACAAATAAATTGAACGATCAGTCGCATTTTGTTTCTTATTAGCTATTTTTGATCCAAACTGAATTGCTCTTTTTTTTTCATAAGCTATATTTCTTAAACCTAATTGGAAACCATATAGTCGTAAAAATAATTTATCACCTACTCCTTCTTTCAGTAGAAAGCAACAAATCTGCGATGGTGAGAGGCTGCGAACGTACTGAACTAGATGTTCTTCAATGAAAGGGGCTCTTAACGTTTTACTATTATCTGCTACAACCCTATCATCGCGCCCTAAATTTCGAGCCCAGATTCGGTTCCAATCCTTATCCAATTCTTTATGAAGGTTTTCCAGTTTTTCGGTATCAGTACCTTTAAAGCGCCAAAACGCATTCCTATGACGCTTATATCCTCCAAACAGCTCATCCGCGCCACTTCCAACTATAACAACCTGAAAGTATGAATCAATATTAAACTTGAAACACATGTGTCCAAATATTACACAAAATATGTTTACTATAATATATTCCAGTTTTTTAAATTTTAAGTGGAGGACATTATAACAGTAGAAAAGCCTTAACAGATGTGTGAAATTTCCGAAAATTCGATTTTTTTTTTTTGTTGCATTATGGGATATTATACACTGTAATAAACATTCTCTCAAATTTTGAAATCGAAATTCAAATTATCACGGTCGCTACAGTGTTTCTTGTAGAACGGGAACAGAGTGGGGAACGGATCGACACAATCTTTAAACGCGTTTTTCTCAGAATGGTGTTTTTCAAAAGGGTTTCCACTCTCAAAGTAAGTGTTTTGAAGATATCTAAGTCCAATTTGAAGAGAACATTTTTAACGTCATTCTGTATCGCACAATAGAAAAACTGTCAAAAAAGGGCCAAATTCGATACATTTTTGTTCAAACCGCCTCCATTTTATAAAATTTCAAAAAACAAAAAAAACAAAAACTATCCATAGGGCGATAGCGACTTTCCTACAGATTAATAACCTTTTTAAAATTTTTGTTTTAGATCAAAATTGCGCCCACAATCGTGGACATCGTGTAGGATCTTCAGTGATTTTTCGGAGAGTCACACTGAGACGATCCCTTAAATAAAAATGTTCAACACACAATTGCGATTTTATCGATAGAAAATTAAGGTTTTATTTTTTGTGTTGATACACATTTTGAAGTTTTAACTCCTCAAATGTTTATAGGAAAGTTTAAAGAAAGAATTTGGTCAACAAAAAAACCTCTAAACATTATTTGTCAGAGGTTGTTTTTAGAATGTGATTACACTAGTTGAGACGAATTCTCCGGAGTACTTGAAACGTGTTTTTTTTCTAATTAGATGAGTTTTCTCGGGTTGGCAGAATAACTTCTTACAGGATAATCTAAAGTGAAAAAATACGTGTTTTAGTTAAAACCTTAATTTAGAATTTGGAAGAAGGAAAAAATACTGAAAGTTGGATTTTTGGACACATTTTTACAAAAAATAGAATTTCAGTAAACATTTCGCGAAGTTTTTTTCAAATAGTTGTAATCGAAAAAAAAAATCCTTCGTCGAAGTCATTAAGAATTATATCTCAAAGACTTGTGTTAAATTTCATGAAGATTTGTTGAGTAGACTTCAAAAACACAGTTTCGAGAAAAACGCGTTTAAAGACGGCGCCCTTAGCCTAGCTAGCCTCCAACAACAAGTTTTGTAGAATTTAAGAAGATTATACAAATATTCGATTTTCTGAAACCCATAAACCCATGTAACGACTTCAACTGTTTATGTATTTAAATGCAATCAAAACACTCAAGCGCAACTGACACTTTAATCCTAACCTTACCAAAAAAACCTGATTGCTGGTTCGTTGCTTTTAGATTCCAACCTGTATTCTGGTCGTTAAGGGGCAGAATGTGAAAATTCGAAGATTTTTTTGTTTTTCCATTAAATTGAAAAAAAATTAATAATAAATTCAAAAAAATATCTAATAATTTTTTAATTGTAGCTTCCAGTGTGGCCAGTTTTTTCTTAAAACTGCATTTTTCAAATTGGCTGCAAAAATCACTGATGTTTTTAAACTTATTAAGTATAAATGTGTTTATTCAGTTATTTGATGGTATGGAAAAATTAGACATTTCTTTCAAAGTCTGGCATTTTGTTAAATTTAAAAGTCATTTTATAAACAATATCTTAGATATTTATTATATCTTTACTTTCACTGTTCCACATTCAAGGATTTCAAAGTTGATGTTTTGGTTGTAATTCGTCCACTTATTAGTTGACGATGAGAGAGAATATTTGTTGAAAAGTAATTGCAAATTATTAAAATTTTCACTTTTATTTTAATGTTATTTAGAGCATATTGCGATTCATTTTAAAACATTGAGGCTACTAAGAGTTCAGATATAGACTTATGTTTTATGTAACGAAATCTAAAAGATATTGTATTGTTAGTTTTGTATTTCAGTTCGCGGCAAAATCGTACTTCTCATATGTATGTATGAGTATTACTTAAACTATTCAAGGAATGAGTAAAGTGAATTATATATATATAATAATTAATTTTTTACAATATATTTAAGTTTAGTTACCCTTGCTGGTGATAAATATTCCTTTCCTAAGCATATTCCTTTGCCGCGAGAAGCGAACCAAAACGCAGCACCAATACTTTCATCCAAAACAGTGTTTAAAGGATATATAAGATGTTTGATATGGCTCTGCAAATTATCACAAAGTTCTTGTCGCGATATATTAACTTCGACATAGTTCCAATTTCTAAAAAATGTACATGTTTCAATGAAGTTGTTTACCTTGTACTAATATTTACCTTTGAGGATATAACTTTTTTAATTCCGCAAAAGAATTTTTCGCAGATAATCTATCAGGTACATCCCAACTGGTTTCTAGACCTGGACTCAGTCTTTCAAACGCTACATTTATGAGATCGATTGAATCATGATCATCAACATATTTGTTTGATAACGCTGCTAAAATTGAGCAGTCAATTCCACCAGAAAATAGAATAGCGATCTTAGCATGATTGCAAGTGCCTTGCTGATTTAAACAATTGACGCACCGCGGAGGAGTGTGGCGAACACGATTTTTGACAGATTCTTCTAGCAATAATGAGAAACGCTGCAATTCCTCTAATACATATTTGTTCTCCAACAAAATTTCAAACAAATTGTCACAGGTAGTTTCCAGATTTTTGCACATTTCATAGAAATTAAAAGATCTCTATAAAAAATAAAAAATGAGCATTTGATTTACGCTTATTGGACAATAAAATTGTAAAAAATTCATGTATTTGTTTATATTCACTAGCAGAAACTAGTAGCAGATTTATCCCTGTTAGTAGCTTTTTTTAAGTTTTACGCTCTTGCGGACTCTTCTGTTAGTTTTTTTTTGGGTTAAGGCCCGTTTACTAAAAGTCTGCTTAGTAGCCATTTGCAGTTGTTCATTATAATAACAGATAAATATTTTTGACATTATAGGAAAAAAACATCTAGTGTAGCGGGAATGTGGTTCATCCTACCTACTATACCGACTACTGATGGGCACAGAACGGCACCAAACCAAAAAATTGTTTTTGTAGGCCAGTGTAATTGGTTTATTCACATAAATTGCCAGTAGCCAATATTTGAAACGGCTGACCTCATGCAGGACAGTACTATACAAGCTTACATTACTTAGTGTATGCCAGGGCGTATGAGTGATGCGCGATGCGGTGGCTGGCAAGTGCTTGCATACATAGTATACGGGGAAATTAAAATGAGAATTGTAGGTAAACTAGAACTGTCAGCTGACATCTAGTAGCGGGGATGTGGTTTATCCTACCTACTATACCGACTACTGATGCGCACAGAGCTGCACCAAACCAAACAATTTTTTTTGTAGGCCAGTGTTATCGATGACTTTGAATTTGATGACACCGAATTTCAAAATATGAACTAACGTCTAATTAAATTTAAATGGCTGGTGTAAATTCATGTCAACACTACCACTCATACACAAATCTTGATTGAAAAATAGCATGGGTTCATATGCACGTACCGTGGTTTCCAAATAATTGCATAACCATTTTGGTTGCAAGTAATTCTCAACATAGACATTTATCCTAAAAATCTCATTAAATTTTTTTATTTCATTTAACATCGTATCGGCAGTTTCTCTCCAAGGAAATAGTTTCCATTCAGTGGGCAAAATAACATTAAATGCATAAAGTCCCAGAGGTGGTAATTCCATTATCGCGGGCACATCGTCTCCGTTGGCGTTAAAGTTATCTGTTAAATAGTTATACTTTTAAAATTAATATAATATAAATATTCAGTAGTTCACAAACATTATTT
The DNA here is from genome assembly GCF_016617805.1 of Bactrocera tryoni. Taxonomy (NCBI): domain Eukaryota; kingdom Metazoa; phylum Arthropoda; class Insecta; order Diptera; family Tephritidae; genus Bactrocera; species Bactrocera tryoni. The sequence continues at coordinate 38,474,821 of NC_052502.1, forward strand.
TTATAACGCTTTTGTTAGATTCACTTACATATGTTTGTGTATGTATGTTTTTAACTTTTTAGTCGCACTAAACATGTTTGGCACTGTGACAAAAGAATCAACATATTGAGAGGCGCTAATAAAAGTTATCCATGGTGTCATTTGAATCACACATTTAAAGTTTAAAACCCTAAATTAAACCAAAATTATGGTGAGAAAAACACTGGAAGTTATGTGTCTCATTTTTTTATTATATATGTATATGTTTGCACATATGTTTCTCGATTACGAATCAAAATGTTGTATTAAAATATTGTGACGAACACGAATGCCAGGACAAAAAATTTGAAAATGTAGCAAAACAAAAATGCACCAAAAACTTTAAACATACAAATTTGAGGTATTCTGGTTACCACTTAGGCTTAGTGTAAACATGTTTTTAATTATTTGTTTTTGTTAATAATTTTTTATTGCGAGAGTATAAAATGTTCGAACTTAGCACTTCCACCTTGTTTGAGGAGTTAGTGAAAGCAAATGACAATAATTTTTTATTACTTATTTATTAAAATACGGACATTTTTTTTTAAAGTTACATATCTTAAAAATTACCAGCTGATGATGTGGAGTCTCAAGAAATTGGCATATGACCATATCCACGATTTCAACCTAGCCTCCTAGCAATGCGAAACCGAAAGAGGGATTAAGAATATAACCGAGGGCTGCAAGGCTTACATTATACTTATATGCTAGGTGAAATGTTGTAGCTTAAGTGGTATAAGAGATATATATTAAACTTATTAGAGGACGGGACCACATCCACTTTTACAAAAATTTTTATTCAGAGGTGACCCTTACTATACCTAATTTAGTGCTCAGTTATGGTGCTTTATAGGTTTATGGCGTTTTGTCGGCGTGGCAGTGGTCCAATTACGCCTATCTAAGAACTCGTTCTTTTTTTGCCAGGGAACGCGCTTACCAAGTTTCATCAAAATATCTCAAGTTATTGCGTGCACAGACGGACGGACACACTGTCATTCGGATTTCAATTGGTCTCATCACCCTGATCATTTATATATTATATATACATATATACCTCTGTATCTAACTCGATTATTTGAGGTGGTACAAACTCCAATATACCTTTTTGAATGGATTCCGACATTCCGTTACAGTTGGTCAAAATCTGTGATATTTTAATGAAATGAAAAGGAACGATTTCCTAAAAATTACGTACTTTATCGCTGGAATTGTAAGGAATTGGTATAGACCTTGGTCCAAATTTCATAATTTTCAATGGTACGGATAATTGACGACCGCTCAGGTAGTTCATGGTGCACTTCAGTACTGGAGGGAGCGTAGTTTTGTCGATGTCCTGCAGTAGCGTTGTGTGACTGACTGTGTCAAAGGATTTTGACAAGTCCAACGCTGCGAGGATCGTTTTCTCACAGGATGGATTCTAACTAAGGCCACGAACTATCTGGGTGTTTATGACGCTAAATGTTGTGGTGGTGCAGTGCATTTTTCGGAAACCATCCTGGTTAGTTGCTAGGCTCCGGTGGTGTGGTGGCTGTCGGGAGTATCAAGGCCTCAAGAGCCGTCAATACTGCAAAGAGGAAAGTTATCGGACGATAGGACTCCCCTTAGTTAGTGGGTTCCCCAGGTTTCAGTGGTAGAACCACTCTTCCGAATTTCCACACATCGGGTTTTTGAAGAGTGGTCAGCGACAGATTAAGGACCCATGGATTTAGACGATTTCATCTTATTGATGACACTCAAAGTATGTGGTGCGTAGTCTTTTGGCTTTTTGCGCAGCCGTCGGGTAACACATTGGTTGGTTTTGTCTACCGAAGGGTGCGGTGTAATTTGCCGGCTAAATCAGCTCACGCACATCCTCGGGTCCGAAGAGGCATGGTATTTGAACTGAACTTCACCTCGGTATCATGTCTCTTCTGATTAGACAAAGCCTTGACAGTAGACCAAAGCTTTCTCACTCCGGTGGAGAGGTTACAGTGCTCTATCCAATTCGTCCGCTTGTATTAGTTTACCCATTTGTCGAATCTCCAAATTGCTATCCTTAGTTAGGGGATGAGAGGGATCGGCATGGCGTAAGGTGCCGCGCGTGCTAGCTAAAACAGCTGCTTGGCCTGGGGTCGCCAGTGGGCCACTTGGGTGGAGTGGCGGCGCATTGCGCGAACTATGTGCAGGTTGGATATGTCTTAAGAGACCTGAACAGGTCTTAAGATGGCTCCATCCATAGCAAGTATTACACTTCACCGAGGTGGAGTTCGGATGGAACCTTTTAGCGCAAACGCAGCAGAAAAATTTCTCCGGGCCCGGGGTTAGATCACCGAAATAACAGCTCTTGACCGGATAAAATCCGGGTCAATTCCAATGCGTAAAACCGACTGTTGTGGGAATTGTTGCGTGGGCAGTTTTCGGCAGCCCTTCAAAAAAATAACCTAGGTCGGTTAAACACCAGAGTGTATCAAAGAAAAAATAACCCTGGCCGATTCAACACCTGGATTTATCAAGATAAAGTAGTTTGTGAACAATTTTACATTACTCATCACACGCTAATAAATTTGGCATCGACTGTAAATAAACAATGACAGGAAATATTTGAACTTTAAATGCAAATATCTTAAATCCCGGAAACGGAGGATGCTATTCTAAAATTTACACCATTCCTCTCCTTATGAAATAAGATCCCTGATTTAGTTAAGTATATTTTCAATATTATTGATTAATTTATATAATAAACTTTAGTCCTTACATGATGTGCTCAAAAAACGAAATTTTGAATCTTCTGCTTCCATTATTAAAGAGTTACGACCCAAAGCGTCTCTGCAAACATACAGAATTCCGCTACTCTTGTTGTAGATTATCAGACTAAAAGGACCTTCTAATGATTGAATTGTACTACAAATATCGCTTTCACATCGACATTTGGATATTTCATTTCCCAACCACTCCGTGTCAGAACATGAGCTTAATTCACCAGGTATATTAAATATATCGCCATTAAATAGTATTAGAAAATTTCCTGTTTCAAAAGGTTGTGAGCAAACACTTAATCCTTGCTGCCAAAGAACTGAACATGCAAATTCCATTTGCACATTATCATAATTTACAGCAACAGAAGATGAAAAATCAGGTCCACGTCGTAACAAAATATTTTTAAGCTCAGTGCTCTTAGAAATTCCATCACAATTTATAGCACATAGTATGCCGCACATGATTTAAGTTATATTGGAGATGTTACAAGAAATAAACCATACCTTCTAAGACTGAGTTCACACTCGCCATAGATAAATTGATACGAAATTCTTTCAGCCCTATTCTCGTGCCATCTCAAAAATCACCACCCTCACTATTGTTTATTTGTTACCTGTGAGGTTTTCCGTATGCTGAGGTGATTTCAATAGCTCCAATGCTCACAATTTCCTCATATATTTGTTATGTCTGAAAGCAAACCTCACAATGCAAAATCGGTTGTGCTTGTTTTGTTAATTTCAATATTTTTAATGAAATTTGCAATCATTTTATTCAGATAGAATGGAGGAACTAACCAAAGGGGTTAACTATTATAAATATAAGTATTTGTCTATTACAATAAATATGTAACATAAGGTATTTGTACATTTTACTTCCCTCTGAGTATGAATAAAAAGAAATATACATATTAATGTTTAAATAATTTGGAGAAGATTGCATTTGTAAATATGTATGTATGGGCACGATTCCGATTACTTTGGCGGAGGAGTAAAAAAAAACCGAATTTCCGTGTAACTGAGGTATGTGCGGATAGGGGAGCTTCTTCAGCGGAGGAATGTCTAAAAATAATATAAAAATAAATTATATTTTTCAAAATATTCACGATTAAAAGTTCAAAAATTTGCACTAATAGCACATGGTATTTCTCTATCTTTCACTAAATTTATTCACGTTTTTCACTCTGCATATTTAAATATACACTCTAAACATTGAAGTAAGTTCAAATTTCAATTTTATTTTGGGGTCGGAGCTTTAGTATATTTTGCACTTTTATGGGATGGTATACTAAAGTTTCCCCCAGTTGTTTTGTTAAGTTAATGCAGAAGGTGCGCTAATTTACAATAGTCATTTACAATAAAATGACCGAATCAGCCGTTCATATATCACTAGTTTCTGCAATTGGTGCTCTCGTGCCCTTGTATATTTCGGTATAGGATTTTTGCAATCTAAAATTTTGCAAGAGCAAGAGAATCCCCCTATTGCCTTCTAAATGTGCAGTAAAAATCAAGGGCTACTTTTATGTATGGAATGAGTAGCCGCCTTTGCAAATCAATATACGCCGTTGAATATAGCACCTTACACGAAGCTGAATGATGGAAAACATAAATTTTAATATTTTCGAAGCATATTGGATGCTAAAGGTCTTTTTTGTGTGAACGGCATTCAAAATGGTAATGCATGTCTTCGATTGTTGGATTATTTAATCCAATATCATCACATATATTTGGTGTGAAATTCTATAGAAACTTAAATGATTGTTTGATTTTAATTTTGCAGCTATTATTAAATGGCTTAGTTTTCTTAAAATTTGTATGGTATTCCAGGTGAAAGTGAAGTGTTCCGAACTACGTACAAAGGATAAAAAGGAGCTGACGAAGCAGTTGGAGGAACTTAAAAATGAACTTCTTAACTTGCGTGTCGCTAAAGTTACAGGGGGAGCCCCATCAAAGCTTTCGAAAATGTAAGTACCTAACATCCGGGTGATTAATTTAGCACTATAATATTTGCTTTACTTTTACTTTTAGAAGTTATCTTAATAGTTTTTGGAAAACTTAATAGCATATTCCGAATGTACGGTTAAATGGTTATAAGCTCATAAAAGAGGGTCTCCAATGCAGTGATATTGAATATATAAACAACATATGTGACCTGGTCTACGAAAAGGGAGCTAACGTGCGAAAACTAGTTTTCTGGGGAAAAGCTGTTAAAAATAATCGACAGTTTCTCGTTATCTCATTAATTGTTCTCCTTTTTTTCTTTTTACACCTAAGCTCCTTTCCGTAGACCAGGTCACATATGTTAAATTCGTTGTAACTCCAAATAGACCGTATTCAAAAGTGTTGAACTTTTGGTTTTAAATGGAAATATTTCAAAACCTACAAGTCTCGTGCTGCTATATACATATGTATATATGTATTCTTAATCTGGAGGACCTCATCTAATCCCGAATTCGGAGTATGTTATTCTAAGGCCCAATTTCTTTTAAGAAAGTTTATTATAAATTTGTCGTAGCAACCATTTGTATCCATAATAGAGGGAGGAAATGTAGATATTACAAATCAGAATATTTTCCAATTTCTTGTACTATTTTTAATTTACAGAAATAATCACAATAATAAAGCCACGCAAATAATTATACCATACATATTTTTCTATTTTGCAGCCGAGTGGTTCGTAAAGCAATTGCCAGAGTGTATATTGTAATGCATCAAAAGCAGAAGGAAAATCTTCGAAAAGTCTTCAAAAATAAAAAATACAAGCCACTGGACTTAAGAAAGAAAAGAACACGTGCCGTTCGCAAAGCTTTGACTCCTAGGGATGCAAATAGAAAAACTCTAAAGGAGATACGCAAGCGATCCATATATCCCACAAGGAAATACGCAGTCAAAGCATAATGTATTAGAGATGAAGAAAAATTAAATAAATAACCAACATTTATTTAACAAATTTATTTTATATATGCTTTTCAATCCACGGTATTTTCCACCTAATACGACGAAATTATAAATTAAAATTGGTTTATTTGTACTTAGTATAAAAAACCTATCCATGAATGAAAAGGGGAACGCTTTGTTTAGAATGACTATGAAAATTGTATAAACTATAATCGTAGCGTGTCGCAGTTTTCGTTCATTATTGGCCTACATATCAACAACGCCTTCTGGTTAATTTTTAGGTTGCCGATATCTAAAATGATTAATACAGTGTTCCGACCTAATCACGAGATTTAGGTCTTTATTACGGTTTTCAAAGCAGTGTTGTCGAACTCTCAATTTTTTTTTTGTACTGTTTTCTACTCTGCCAATGGGGTACAGTTGCGATTTCTCTGGCGCCGCTATGTTAAGGTACCGTTGGAAAAGGGAAGTCCTCCGGATTAAATAATATAAAAGGTTATAGGTACCGGAAACGCTTAGTTTACGAGATACTGAAAGTTCAAAAATTCCCAAAATTCAACATGTCTACAGCATGTCGAATCGTCTATCTGTTCCGCTAGCTTCATTCCCTTACGATCGTAGAAAAATCAGAAATGCCAAAGATGTGATGTGATGAGTCTTTATCACATTTATTAACATAATATTATTATTTAGATCATTGGTTCGTCAATTTTTGCCGGTGGCCAATTCCATTGCTTTTGAGGTGCTGGTTTTACCAAAGACTCCCAAGGCTTCCATCCTAACATTTTGCGGGCTAAAATGAGTTCATTTTCAGCTTGTACGATTAGTTCTTCTACCTGTCCACAAGCAATTTCTTTTTCCAAAGTGGTAACGTCTTTGTGCTAAGAAGAAAAATATGCATGTAAAACACCGACATAAGTACGAGTTTGGCTGACTTCGAAAACGTTAATTACAATGCATACGAACATATGTATAAATACTGGAGTCATGTGCTGAACACATAGAGAGCGATGTCGTCGGTAAATTAAAAAATATTTTTAAATTAGCGAGAGCGACAACTGAGAGCCTGCTACCGTGTAATCGTCCAGCTGTCTAAAAACTGTGTCCATAAAAACGTGTGTATTTTGATATTTGAGAGAGGTCGCTTGAAGTCTGATGCGCTCTATGTGTTCAGCACATCATAGTAGTCATGTTTTGTCGCCCTCTGTGTTCAGCACATGATACTGTATCGACACTTTGCAGTAGTACGTTTTCGAAGTCAGCTCATATTTAGCATACCGCTTCTACCGCTTTTAGTCTGTTTTGGACAACTTTTTCAGTATATTTTCTATACGAAGCATCCTGAGGCATTTTGGTAAGAGCTCTTAATATTTTACCGTAAAGAGCACTCAAAGTGTGATGTGGATTACTTGCCACTACCAAACCCGTCAATCCAGTAGTCTAAAAAATATAAAGAGAAAACTTACAAATGGCTTACTTTAATATGTTAAAACCGATTTCTAATACTCGTTATTAGTAATACTTCGTATATCGAAACCATAACTTATTAGAACAAAAAATTTAAATTGTGAAGTTAGTTAGGTTTACGCTTTTCACATAAGTATATAGGGTTATATACATATACATATATATAAATGATCAGGTGACGAGAAAAGTGGAAATCCGGTTGACTGACTGTCTGTCTGTTGGTATGCAGGCTTCTTAGTACAAAAAAAAATTCGTTCGTGGGTGTAATCGGGCCACTGCAACGAACACAAATCGCCCTTTACCGAAAACTTCCATAACTAAGCCCTAAATTAAGATATAAAACTGTAATTTAGCACAGATAAAATTTTTTGAGAAAGTGGGCGTGGCCCGCCCCTAATATGTGTAATGTACATATGTACATATCACCTAAACCGCTTAAGATACAAAAACTAAATTAGCGCAGCACAAATATTACAAGATCCTTCCGATAATGTGAAAATGGATGAAAACCCGCTCATCGATAACTAAATGCACCAGAAACGTAAAAATTTGCCACCGGGATGGTACGACAAGACTTTATAGGGACAGTGGTAAAAATTGGACGATAAGAGTGGCACCGCTCACTTTTTGGTGAAATCCCATATTTGGGGATAAAATTATGTCACGCTGAGAAAATGAGCGAAATTGGACAATACCCTACTTCCCTTATAGTACAATTTTAAATTCCACATGATTCTTTTTCAACAATTCTTTTGTTCGACAATATCGCTCTATGTGTGAGATAGGCAATAGAAATTCAGATAGAATTCTTTTCAGTAGTAATTCTGTGTAACCAAAAAGGTTGGAATCGGGTTAATACTTCTCTGAGCTCCCATATACTTAGTGCAGTTTAGTGGATATAAAAGTTTAAAATATAAGTATAAGTATCATTATGTTTAAATATTTGAATTATTGAACTTTAGATGCAAATATCTCAAAAACCATAAGACAGGAGACGCTACATATGTATGTATTGATCTGGAGGTCCTCCTCTAAACGCGAGTATATTTATTTCCGTGATCAAGAGAACCTCCTCTACCTATTTCAATCCTGAAATAAGGGGATACAATTAATTTAGATTTTGATGTTTCCATTCTACATTAATCCTAACAATTAATGTAAACTTATGACATAATATAGCTATTTCCCCCTTCTCTAGACAGATATTTACATATATATACGCATTTTACTATAAATTATACTTTTACGTACCAACTTCGAAGCCATCTTTAAAAGTACGGTTGATTTAAATTGTCTAAACCCTCTTTATAATAGTTAAAAAGCAGTAATTTTGAAACAGCAGTGCAAAATAAATTATGCCACCATCTGTGATGTTATTATTTCCTATTATCGATAAAAAATATTGTAATCGATTTACATATCTAACATTATCGTAAATAATCTATTACGTGTAGGTTCAAACGAGAAAAGTTGTTAATTTTGCACAAACCTTTTTATTCATGCAAATATCTAAATATCAATATGCTTGTCGCAAGACTGATTCATATTGAAAACGTGTTCAATTTGAGAAAACGCAAATTTGGTGGTAAAAAAGAGAGAAGTTATAAAAGCTTGATATTTATTTTGAGATAGTGTCACGTCCGACATGTGGTGCTGTCTCTCGAGCAGGAAAATTTTCTACCAATTTTTTTATTTAATTTTCTCAAACTTTGATCAACTTTCTTTACGCGAAAATATTTTTAAATAAACTGCCCACATGATTATTATTTTTTATTAATTACCGATGGTTGTGTGATTAGGGTTTTGAGGCGCTATTCCAACCGCATTTAAGAAACATTGAAGGACAGGGAATGGCTGGTCCGGTCCAATAAGCAGGATGAGACGCTACCATCCACTTAAGAGCTCCTGGAACGGCTAGATATGCAGATAAAAGTTGCCCAGGTGAACCTGCACCATGCGACGGCAGCGAGGAGATTCAACTTGGATAACCTGGGCATCCTCTTAATCCAGGAACCATGGGTTTACAGAGGATAGGTAAGAGGCCTCAATTCGAGAAATAACAAGGTAATTTGGGATCTCTCTAGCGAGAGACCCTATTCTTGTGTAGTTGTTAGAACCGATTTAGACTTTTTCTGTATTTCAGAGTTTCTAACGCAGGATCGGGTGGTGGTGCAGGTGTTGGCCAAGGAAGGTTCAGACTTCGTCGTTGCATCCACCTACTTTCCAGGGGAGACGGCCACAGAATGTCCTGGTGGTCTAACAAACTCTCGGTACTTAGGCAAATGGTGCGTTGGCTGTTCAATAAAGCCAAGGGCACGGGCAACTGGGAGGAGTATTTAAGTTTTCAGAAATTCTGTGACAGCGTCTCCTCGACCCCAAAGGCAGCTCGGATGCGCAAGGCGTTGTTGAGAGATAAGACGGAAACGGTATTATCCATAAAAAGACAGGACGGGATCTATACGACTAGCGCAGAAGAGAGGGCAGAAACACTCCTACAAGCGCACTTTCCGGAGACGGTTCAGGCTGACCTAACTCCAGCATCGGTCACATGGCGAATCGCAAAAGCAATCTTCATCTCCAAGGTAGGGAGGAGAGAGAGAGATCATACCGGCCTATAAGTCTCACATCCTTCATGCAAAAGGGGATGGAGAAAGTAATAGATAACCACATCAGAACGGAAGCGTTGAAGATCGCACCCCTACATGCCAGACAGCACGCGTACGGAGCGGGTAGATCCACTAACACTGCTCTGTACCAACTCACGTCTGAGTTGCAAGATTCGCTGGATAATGGCGAGGTTGCGATTTGCGCCTTCCTAGATAGAAGCCCTACTGCGCACTAGGTTTGAACTTAACGCTGTCCAAAGCAACTAAAGCACTTATGATATGCAGACGCCTGGCCGGCAGATCCTGGGGATGCAAGCTAAGTATCATTAGATGGCTGTATACCATGATTGTAAGGTCTATTGTCACCTATGGAGCGGTTGTTTAGGCCGCCAAGGCAGCGCAGTCTTCGGTGGTCCGGAGACTATCAAAGCTGCAAAGGCTTGCCTGTGTCTGTGCTTCAGGTACAATGCGCACATGCCCCGCGGTGGCACTGGAAGTCATACTGGAGCTCATACCGCTGCATCAGGTGACCAAACAAGTAGCAAAACATACCATGCTGCTAATGTCAGCAGAGGGAAGCTAATGTCCACCGCTAGCCCTCCTCCCAATGGACGGCACCACGAAGAGGTTACATTTCAAAAAGAATTTCAGAGTTACTCTGGGCAGCAAGACGGAGTGGAGTGATTCCATGCTGGAAGACAGTACCATCCAGTGGTACACTGACAGCTCAAAAACACCAGAAGGTATTGGGGCAGGTATTGCGGGACCGCGTACTAAGCTGTCCATACCAATGGGATGCTTCCCAAGTATTTCTCAGGCTATCGCAACCAGCGCATCGCCATTCTCAGCGATAGTCAAGCGGCACTAGAAGCGATCTCAGCATATGAATCGCTTTTAGTATAAGAATGCATAGAAAGGCTAAGCCGCCTATCTTTGCGCAACCGAGTACCCCTAATCTGGGTGCCAAGGCATAAAGGAGTAGAAAGAAATGAGACGGCCGACGAACTGACCCGCCAGCAGGTATGCGCCATGCCAAGCTGCTTCTAGGGGGGTAAAAACTCTCCAGGTTCAAAGAACTGTTTAACCTCCCCGTGACAAAATCCGTCTCCTCGTCGCTATCTACACAGGGCACTGCAAACTCAGGAAGCACTTGTCTAACATGGGCATAGTCTCCTGCCGGTTCTGCGATTTGGAACAGGAAACACCAGCACACCTAGTTCTGGATTGTACAGCGATCTGCAGAAGAAGGTTTAAGGCCCTGGGTTCCATATACATTAGCAGGGATCACATCACCACAGTAGCGCCCAGCAAACTCCTGGAACTATTCAGGCTGCTGGAACTTGGGGAAAATATGGGATATAGGAGAGGGCACAATAGACCCTAGGTCGCGGTGCATTACCTCATTAATAATCTATCTATCTATCTAGTGATATATTAACGGCTAATTTGGTTAATTTATTGTAAATGACTATTGGGCATTGCTATTTTGAATTGGCGCACCTTCTGCATTCATTCTTAACAAAAAAACTGTAACAAATCGTTATAGTTTAAATAAAAATTATAAAATCTATTTAAAATTTACTTTCCCCAACAATTTAAAGTCAAAATATGTATTCAAGTAAAATAACAGCTAAAACAGGGTTGCAATTATATTTTTGCGTTACATTGCACGCAAATAAACATGGGTTTTGGTCTGACATATTTTACAGCCCTTGTAAATTTTTTTCTGCGTGTGTTTGTTGTTGTGTCGTTGCATTAGGTGGAAAAATCTGCAATTCTTGCACCGTGCAAGGGTTTTGCAAGAGCCCTATTGAAATTAACAAACGAAAGACAACCGCTTTTGCATTGTGAGGTTTGCCTTCAGACAACTCAAATTTGTGAGGTTATTGTGAGCAGTTGTGCTTTCGAAATCACCTCAGCAGACGGAAAACCTCACAACTCACAAAAACCACGCAATAGTGAGGGTGGTGTTTTTGTGAGGCCACGAAAATAGAGCTGTAAATATTGTTTAGAAATTTGCTCCGGTATTGCAATTTTTTAATAGGGAACGCATATTTGAGTGTAATTTATTATAAATAGAATTTATATAGAGTGTGTATGTGACGACCCCATATTGGCGGAACTAAAATGGGGAGAAATGTGAATGAAAATAAGTAATGGAAAGGAGTTTTTGATCGATTATGGTTATGATCTTTCGATAAATAGTGTATATCTTATCGCTCTTGGCTCATCAATAATTGAGCTTTGTTTAAGTCTTTGTTTACGTCTTAAATTTTAAATACAGATTGACTGATCTTAATCCAAAATTAAAAAATTATGTGACTTTCAAACTACTATAGTGTAACGTGAAATTAGGTATGTAACATACAAATCATATTTTGAATTAACGGGAAAATCGGGTTGTTAAATTAGCGTTTTAAGACCAGGTCAATTAGTTTAATACTTATTTTTTGTATGCATCTTAGGTCGTGTGCCAAAAGTTAAAATTTTTCTCCTTGTTAAGTTGGAACGTAAAACAAATTTTACATTTTATTGAGTCGGCTGGGATTTAGAATAGCATCCCCGACTTCGGGGTTAAAATAGGGATCTATGGATAGAAGAGATTCTCCAGGTTAAGAAAAAATGTAAAAAGCTGTCGCTGCATTTAAAGTACAAAAATTCAACTAATTAAAAGGAATGATTATCCAACTTTTGATGAACTTATCACTTATATTTTAAACTTTTATATCCACTAATACTTCAGTAATTCGTTTCTAATCATTTATTTTATATTAAATAGTGTAAAAATAACTTTAATTCCATATTAAACTTTAGTTGGAATCCATATATTCATACAATAAGAAAATGGTTGCAAACAAACAAAATATTGGTAACACTAATTACCAAATTTTGTAATGAAATAGAAATAAGAAAAAAGAATGATAATACCGTCGATGCAAAATTCAATATCGTGTGACGACTAATGTAAAATCTATTCAGAATTTTCGTTATCATGATAAATCCTGGAGTTGGATCGGTCAGCGGAGTTCATTGCAAAAAGATATAACATCTAACTACAATAAAACAAATAACAAAAAAACTCATTGTTTAACTAATTTCAGTGAATATTAAATACATTTAAAAGTGGGTTTACAAATAAAACGCGAAATTTCTACAAAAAGTTCTTATTTTTCTTTTTTATTGGCGCAGACACCGTTTACACGGTTATAGCCGAGTTAACAACATCGCGTTAGTCGTTTCTTCTTTTCGCTATTTGGCGCCAATTCGAGATATCAAGTGCAGGCAGGTCCTTCCCCACCTGATCTCTCCAACGGAGTGAAGGTATTTCTCTTCCTCTGCTTCCACTGGCGAGTACTGAATCGAAAACCATCGTTCCATCAACTGCGGACCATATAGCAAGACGGGAATGATAAGGGACTTATAGAGTTTGGGCGTAAATTTTAAAATAATATCCCCCGTTTTCAGCGTTAAAATGTGTAAGTACGGATAGGACCTCCTCCGGACTATAAAACATACATATACATATGTATATGTAGGTGGTTGACACTGACCGATGGCTTTTGAGATATTTGCATTTAAGGGGTCAGCAGGGCAATCTTTTTTCATTTTTTTTTGTTTTTGTTTTTGCATTTTCTGTCCAGTTATACCCTTAGAATTAATCTAGAAACCCACTTTACCATTGGAAGGTTTCGAAAAAGGCCCAAAAATAATAATACCGTTCGACGTTCGGAGCGTTCGGAGTGCACATCTTTATATGCTTTTTCAGTACCTCAAACTTTAAACGCGTTTTTTTTTTCAAAACACTTTTTTAAACTGGCGGACATGACTCCGGTCGAACTACTCAACCGATTAGCTTAACTTTTTTTTTTAATGTTCCCAAAACGCCTGGCTATCGTCCCTATATTTTTTTTATAATTTATTGACAATGTTATGACAAAATTTATATTATTATTTAAATGTTAATTACTTTTTTATGAATCAACATTTTGTTATGATTCTAGTAGGGACGATAACCATTCACGTACTTTTTAAGAATAAATTGGGTTTTTTGTTTCTGATGATCCAAACATGAGAAATCGTGTCCGCCAGTGAAAAAACGCATCTCCTTCACCCTGCCATTTTTCCGACAGACGTCATCAAAAATTCCGAAAAAAATTGTTTATACACTCCACGATATTCCTCATGATATGTATGTGAAAAAAGTTCTATTTTAGAATAAAAATTTGTAAAAAAAAATTTCAAAAAAAGGCCAGTTTACCCTACTGACTCCTTGAAATTCAAAAAAGTCAAATATATAAAATGTGTATTTCTCCGTTTTTTAATGAGATTTACATTTATATTTTTAACTTTTGTATCAACTAACATTTATTCGTTTCGAAATAAAAGGTTTTACCTTATCTATGTACATATTTTGCAGAAGAACCAAATACGCGATTGGCAGGAAATAAATAACGCATTATTAGTTTTTTGCATGTAATTCCTTTCTGCATTGGCGCTCTTCGTCCGCGCTTCAAAAAAGTCCCGGTTTGGACTAAAAACTAGGCGTTTCCAGTTCTATCGCTTTGAACTCCGTTTTGTGCTTAAAAAAGAAAATAGGAATCTGGCCGTCCCAACATCGGGATTTACCAAGATAAAGGAAATTCTGAAATATGTTTTTTAATGAATTTTGTTTTGACGGTATAATTTTTATTTTTTTAATATTTTTTTATACGTTTACAAAATATGGTAACACTTATTTTTTACTTGCTTGCAACAATTTTCTTATTGTATAGTATGAATAAATGGATTTAAATGAAATTAAATAAGGGATAAAAGTTATTTTATGTGATGCCCTACAAGTATTTAATGCAAAACAAATGTGTATAACCGAATAGGTGAAATGATAGTTGTATAAAAGTTAAAAATATGTGTGTAAAATTCATTATAAATCAAAGAAACACGCACTTTAAATAGTTCAATTATTGAACAGTAAATCAGTCATTTGTCGATGATATGGTGCATGGTGAAAATCTGGTTGATAGTAGTTTTTCCAGGTCTAAAGCCACACAGATAAGGTCCAATCAGTTTGTTGACGTTGGGCTTTAGTATTTTACACACAACGCTCGATAAGATCTCATATGCGATATAAATCAGGCAGGTAATTGCTATACGAATCTCGACGTATTGGAACATCTATTCCATCGTCATCAATTGGGGAATCGGGTTCGCCATCTCCAGATGTTACACTTTCACTGTGGTTCAGCAGGCTGGAAAAGTGTTCCCTGTTTAATTGTAGTATGCTCTGGGCCGATGCCCACCTCCGGGTGTTCTACTAGAGTATGCTCCGGTTTTAAAACCTGTTAGTCGCCGCATATTTTCGAAAATTTTTCCAGCATCATTCCTGTCGGCTAGCTTGTCAAGCACGCATTTTGGCCTGTCTTTTTTTTTGTCTGTAAATGTGTCTCGTTTCCCTCCTTAACTCCCGATATCTATCCCATTCCGCACTTCTTGTGGTCCTTTGTAACGGCGCAAGGTAGGTTGTCTGGTTTTTCTCCACTGCGTCACGAGACTCCTCATCGTATCAGCTGTTCCTTTTTCTTTTCTCCGAAAAAAAATGGTTTCGTTTGAAGCTGTACGTAAGAATCTTGAAATGCCATCCCACAGTTCGCTTATACCGAGTATATGATGAGTGCTCTCTCAGAGTGCAGGAGTATAAGACGAGTAGAAATCTTTGGGCTGTCTGTTGTGATTGCAGCATCTCGACGTCGAACTTTCCTTGTGTTCACAGGCGCGTATCTTCGCTACAAAAAGATAGTGGTCCGAGTCGTTGTTACGTCCTCGGAGCTTATGTACGTCAAGGACACAGGAGACATGTTGTCCAATTATCATGACGTGATTGTTCTGGTTTTGAACTTTTCGATCCGAAGACAGCCCAGTAGTTTAATGAATTTTCTTGTGCCCCATATTTCGGGCCCCTGCGAAGTCAATCAACCTCAACATATTTGGTGAGGTTTCGCCATGGGGGCGCCCTGCCATTAAAATTGCCAAGCACAATTTTTACATAGTGGCGGGGACAATCCTCATAAGCGCTCCATATTAGGAATCGGACATTGTTGATGCATGCTCTTAAATCATAGACTTTAGTTTGCTGTGATCGTCATAAAAAGTGGGGTCTTTCATCCAGCTGACAATGGGGTATAGTCATGCTTCTGGGTATTGAAGCAGTCGCACGGAATGGAGTCGTCTTGTCTAAAACCTCGTTTGGTATCGAACGGTCCGGAGATGTAATCCTATATCCAGACGGATCTTTTGGCATTGATCAACGTCAGTTTGCACAGCCGTATTAGTTTTGCGGAGATACCAAATTCAGACATATCAACATAAGGGCAACATTTTCGTGCTGTCAAAAGCAGCTTTAAAATCGGCGAAGACGTGGTGTGTGTCGATTCTCTTTTAACGGGTCTTCCCCAAATTTGGCGCATGGTGAATATCTGGTCGGTTGTTGATTTTTCAGGTCTAAATCCACACTGATAAGGTCCAATCAGTTTGTTGACGGTGGGCTTTAATCTTTCACACAATACGCTCGATAAAACCTTATATGCGATGGAAGAGGGCTTATCCCACGTTAGTTGAGCAGATTGTGGGGTCTCCATCTTTGTGGATTCTACAGAGCACACTTAAATTCCAATCGTTAGGCATGCTTTCGTCCGACCACATTTTATAAAGAAGCTGATGTATGCTCCTTATCAGTTCTTCGCCGCTGTGTTTGAATAGCTCGGTCGGCAATCCATCGGCCCCCGCCGCTTTCTTGTTCTTCAGGCGGGTAATTGCGTTTCGAACTTCTTCATGGTCGGGCAATGCAACGTCTGGTCCATCGTCATCGATTGGGCCTGTCTCCTGACGTTATACTTTCACTGCCATTTAACAGGCTGGAGAAGTGCTTCCTCCATAATTTTAGTATTCTCTGGACATCAGTCACTAGATTACCTCTATGAGTTCTACCAGAGTATGCTCCGGTCTCAGCGAGCAGGAGTGCAAGTCGAGTAGACAATCGTCTGGCTGTCTGTTGTGATTGCAGCTTCTCGACGTCGAAACTTCCTTGTGCTTGTTGGCGTGCTTTTTTTGCTGCACAGAGGTGGATGCGTATCTTGACTGCAACAAGATAGTGGTCCGAATCAATATTAGGACCCTGGAGCGTACGCACGTCTAATACACTGGAGACGTGTCGATCTGATTGGTGGCTTTTCGATGAGAGACAGCCAAGTAGCTTGGTGAATTTTTCTATGCTGGAATCTTGTCTACAGATACCCATATTTCAGGCCTCGACGTAATCGATCAGCCTCATCTCATTTCGGAATGTTTCATTGTGGAGGCTGAATTTACCGACCTTAGTCCCAAAGATACGTTCTTTGCCCACCCTGGCGTTAAAGTCGCCAAGAACGATTTTGACATCGTGGAGGTGGCAGCTGTCATAAGTGCGCTCAAAGCGCTAATAGAAGTTATGTGGTCACATCGTCCTTCTCCTCCATCGCGCCGTGGCCGCAAATTAAGATATGTTGAAGAACTTCGCTTTGATGCGGATTCTGGTTAGACGTTTATTCACCGGGGTGGATGACAGTGCTCGGCGACAGAGTCTCCCTTCTGTCACGAATCCCACACCGAATTTGCACTCCTTTATATGGTCAGTGTATTAAATGCCTACTCGCCCACTTCTTGAACGGCGGTGAAGGCAGCATTCACTCTAACGAGAACATCAACCAGCTGGCCAGCGGCATCTTCCCAATTAAAAGGACCGGACATTCCCGGTGCATGCCCTATATTTCAAGTGAATGGCAATCAGAGAACTTTCCTCACTTGCGTGAACTTCTACGCATGACTTTATCCTTCAGCAGATTCATAAGTTATTTTTATTCAAGTAACAAGACATTTTGTATATTACTAAATGAGATAAAGTAACGATATCAAAAACTCTCGATTTCCTACCGAGCGGTAGTTATCAAAAAAGCTGAGCTGGCGCATCCCTCGATATCTATGGTTGTTAAGGAGGTTTTAAATATTATGAACTATATTATGATTGAGACACAAATAATTGAAGAGAAACAATCTTAAAGGTATTTCCTATACAATGACATAGGATCTTTGAAAAATATCAAAAATTAACAAAATGGCGTAATTTTGAAAAAAAATTTAGTTTTTTTTAGGTAAAAAATTGTCGTTTTTTAATGCCAAATTGACAATTTTAAACCAATCAAAAAGATCGTGGGTCATTGTATAGTAAATGTATTCAACAATACTCAGGTTTAATTTGAAGTCGATCGGTTAATTTCTCGTTTAAAGTTTCACTCATATGTATATGATTATACCTGCGAGCGGTATATAGAACGCTACCATCCAAAAACTATTCAAGATACGTCCTTGCCGATTTCATAGGATATTTTTGGGAATATAAACTATCGACTATTTTTGAAAGTGTCACACTGGTATAGAAACGACTTCGATGTGGATAGCCTTTGCTGCGAAAAACACAAATATGACAACCTAAGCCTTGCCCCTGATACGAAGATAGATGTTAACAGGTACACAGGTGTCAAGGTTTTTTTTCTATTTTTTGCAGCACTTGGAAGTAAAAAAGCGTGATTTTAGTTCAAAAAAATCGCGGTTAACTCGTAGTTTAAAAAAAAAGTAAAAAAAAAAATGCAAAAAAAAATTTTAAACCTTTAATTACGTTTCGGATAAATCCAAACGGAAGTTCGATACATTAAATGTAAAACTCACCTATGGTATTACATTATTCAGCTAGGTTTAGCTTTCAAAATGGAAACCTCCCCATGTTTCCCTCACTGGATACAACGCAGTCATAAGAAGTGTCAAAATTATGTATGGTATGTATGTACTCATTATCCGAGTTTACAACTTCTTACTTATAACTTTTTTATACTCTTTGTTCGGCAACACTCTCATTAGAACTACGTACTTATGTACATAAGTATGTCTGCTGCCACTACGGTAGCGGAACATTCTAGAAACTATGTACAAATTCCGGTGTCTAAATGGATCTGCAAGTTGTCGTCGATTCTGTTTTGTTCTGGGGCCCTATTCTGTATCTCGATTCGGAACTGTATTCTATTCGAAATTCGGATCTACTTTATAATTATGCGAAAGTTGTACCACCCAGTGCCAGAATAAATACGTACAATTTTCGGTTTTGCTTTCTACAACTCAAAAGCTAACGAATAATTTATTCGAAAATTGGCTTGAAAATGCGAAAATCGAGTTATAGAATATAAAAAATCCGAATTCGTGTAAATTTTTTTTCGAATCGGGTTACATAATAGAGCCCCTGTAATTCGTGTTTCCCACAATGTAGACAAGAAAACTTAAAATATTTACTTCTGTTATTAAAACTAATGTTAAAATTTAAATTGCTTGTTGCTTTTATAGACAGTTAAACATTACATAAAGTTTCAAACAATCCTGATTATTGTCTGTTGAACAGAATATTCCATATGTCACTTCACGTCATATATGTAAATGCTACATAAACATCTTTTATTTTTCTGCCACAGATCTTTATGTTATCCTAAAGAGTAGCTCATAGTTTTTGATGGCTTAAAATTGCCTTAGCAATTAGCTCTCGTAACCACGTTGATCAATTTTAACGTATTTTATCGCTTCAGATTATTTCTTTACCCGTCAATTTAAATTTTCTATTTATATTTAATTAATTGTAATGCTTTAACAACGAATTTTGATTTCTGTTATGTAGTTTAAACAGCCTCACAAAATACAAACAAATCTCTCGCTTCATTCTTTTTAATCCAGTTGTGTAATATGCAATGTTTCACCCTACTCTCAATTATATAATCTACTATGTTTTGTTCCTACATATGTATGTATGTATGCATGTTTTGTGTGCTTACGAACAAATTTAATTTTTAATTAAATATCCGCTTAAAGAACGCGCTTACATTGACGGGTAAAAAAAATAATTTGAAGGGATAAAATGCGTTAAAATCGATCAAAATACATTTTTTGTTTAAAAATAAGTTAGAAAACTCATATTGTGGCCTATTCCCTTTACTACAAATTATATAAATTACCTGAGTCAACATTAGTGTAAGAATAGAAACATTTTATTTGAATTTTTCCAAATTTCTAGTACTACATATAATACGTTCTTACGCTTTAAAAAAATTGTGCCTGTTCTGAAATATACAGAAAATATTGCTTTAGATTAGAGCAGCTTTGATGTTTAGAATTTTTAATGAATAGAATTTAAAAATAAAATAAATCTACTATACTATACTTTTTAAATTTTTTCGCATTCATCTAAAAATACTGAATTTGGAATAAATAACTTTTCCAGTCTTTCTAATGAAAGTTGGTTTTTTATATGTACAACTTTTGCTCTAAAAAATACTTTTTATAGGTACACCCCTGTATGCATACTGACTTTTGTGTTATGGTTAAGTGTTATTGCATCCGTTATATATAATTTATTATTAGTATAACAATACTCGAATACATTTGCTGCTGTTGTTGAAATGAAATATTTAATATAACTCAGACACATTTTGCATAAGATTGTTCATATTTAAGGTGATAAGTTGTTGACAGATGAAAACATTGAATAATAATTTTCTGAATGTTGTTAAAATTTTACAATAAAAAAAGATAAAATATGATATCGATAATGTCACATATTTCGAAATTTTAACCTGCGGGAGCATTTAAGGTAAGATAAATTGAATAGATAACATTATTTCATATGCATGTATGTACATTAATGCATATTAAAATATTAACTATGCAACATTTTGAACATAGTATAATAGTTTTGTTTGTAACAACTAAAACTAAACAAGATACAAGGTGGTTACATATATTAAAATGGTCAGAATGCCGAAACAATTTATTTCCGAATCTCTGTACATCCTGTCCGACCGTCCAAGCCATAACTTGTTTAAAAATTGCAGAGGACAAATTCAGCTCATTGCCACATCTATAATGGAAAGAATATAACATTCTACGTCATAAATTTTAATTTACTATAATGTTTTTTTTGTGTGCGTGATAAACCTCATATTCGTATTGCAGTTTACTACCGAAAATGTGTGAAATCAAACCATGAATATGATAAAAAAAATATTCTGCTGCATACTTTAATTTGTTTTATTTGCTGCTTGGTAGTCATAAATTTATTATAGAACTGACATTAAGCTTGATATTCTTTTTATTGAAAACTAATTTCCCTGGAAATTAGGTGAATAAGAAAATCCTGTTACCGAGTTTATGCATATTTGGGAATTTCTGTATTTGAGTTCAGGCAACATTGCTGAATTTATATATTCAAGTTAATTGATGTATTTAATTAGTATTCAAAATAATTATACATTTCAAATAAGGTTTATTAAATTTTTTGTTTGCTTAAAATTTTCAGGATGGGAGAAAATATTATATATCCGCATGCTGCCACCTTATTCGCTGCAATTTGCGCAAGTATATTTGCAATCGTCGGAACATTTGGTAAGGAAAGTAGCCAATAAGTGCATATAAATATTTAATTAACAGCTGTATATTTAAAATTACCGTAACATTTGTTAAAAAAGTAACCCATAAATGTTTACAAATATTTAAAACCAATAGTGCCAGAGCACAAAGGTAAATCAAAACGTATTTATGTGCGAATATATATGTATACGGCAAGGGTATATAAACAACGGATTTTTCATAAGCAACATTGTGAATTTGAAAAAAATTAGCAAATTTTTTGAAGTCATTTTGTTTACTGTTCAAAAAGACAGCAGCACAAATACGTATAAATGTGATACAGTACTATATACAAATTGTCGAGTGTAATGAATTGCTGATAATAACAATATATATATTATAATAAAACGTATGACCTTAGATTATATTCAGTCCAATAATATAATTATTAAAACGTCATGTTATGATCTTGAAACGTGTTATTACTAAAATATTGTACGGTTCATATGGATGATTGGGATTTCTCTAAATGGTTTAAGAGAAAACATCTTATTTTGTCATGCGATTTCAATTTGCTCCGCAGGGTTAGCCGCGGTTTATTACGGAAAATGTTGTGTATTAACTCTAAAAATAATGACATTAACATTTTTAGAAAAACAATTTAAATTTGTGTATCGGAAAGATCAATTTACAAAAATGCGAATTTGAGAGTTGAGAGATGAGCTGCATGGTATATACATACATAGCAGCGTCGTCAGTTGCCATCACCGTAACTGTGGAGTTGTCCTCAACTCACCTAGAACTTGCTCAACTACTCTTTTATTAATTTTTTCCACCCCTCGTTAGCCAGGTTTTTTTGTAAACTCGAGCATACTTCATTAATAAGGTTATCTTTCGAGCAAACAAAATTGCTAAATACGCTAATTTAGCCGTTAGTATTCGTTGGCATGCGACCTTCGCCGACCTCGAGAAGCGGTTGTGCGAAGAGTTCAGACTCCTAATCATTGAAGAGCTGGACCCTTATGCTAGAATTCAGTAACCGCTCTACCTTAGCTTACAACGGCGAAGGCTTGAGACTTGCGTTTATCTCGTCTACTGTGATACCTCGCTTTATAGTCGGCTAAACGACATTGTGTATTCATCCCACACGATCAGTTTGCACCACTGCAATAGAGCACCGCTACCACCACTTTTGATGATGTTGCAACTGGGCATTTCTTCACTGGCAAGGTTCAGCGAGAGCTTGAATACTGAGTTTACGGTTCTGTCATCACTAAGCAAGATTGCGGCTATTACGGAGGACGCGGCAACCAGAGATCAAGTTCAGAAAGTTTTGCCGGTTTCCCTCGTTGTATCCAAGAAAAAAAACCCTTCTTTGTGGGGCAGGCATACTGAAATCGCGCACATATCGCAAACATTTTATGCAAAATTACTTTCAACGCTTCGTTAAAAATTATGTCATCTTAGACTAGGTTATCCCTTGGTATCAGCGAGCAATGTCTTTTGTCAAAGATTTTTTAAACTTGTCCCATAATTGCCGGTGGTTGGAGAGTTCGCAGGTGTTTATCATAGTCACAAAGAGCTCTCCCATCGTTTTGTTTCAATGACCGTCGTATTCCAGCAACACCATCGCCTCACATACTTCTCAGAAATTGTTCTTTTCCTGCACATCTACGACTTGGAACGCTTGAAAATTTGTAGACCTCGGATTTTAGTCAGCAGTAACCGTACACATGTACGGTATAATTCTACCAAGCGCATCTGAGGTTTTCACACCTGACCAACCGTCGACAAGTGCGCCCTGCACGCGATGTTTCCATTATTTTCGTGACGCATACCACGTTTTTCTACATACCATCATCAGAACATCGTACGAGCAAAATCTTCATCCTGGCACGGGCGGAAAAATGCTGTAAGAGTGGTAATAGGTCTCGAGGGTTGGCCTTTGTAAAATACACGCGCTCGCTGTTCGGGAGGTGCACAGCAATACGGGTCACTGTTGTGCGCCTTTCGTGTAACTGTAAATCGAGTATCCTTCATGTAGCTTTGTCACTACTTACATCTGGCCCTTATACATATATTTATACCCATTATATACATAAGTATATAGTGAATCAATAAAGTTTACATATACCTTGGTCTTAAAACGACACGTTTATTTGTTTTAAAATGAAAAAAAAAATATGTTTTTTTATTCTTGTAAATTTAACATTAAATATAGCATATCAAATTTTTTTTTTGTATACACAAATAAAAAAAATTAATGCTAAAGCTAAAAATGTGCCTAATTTATATCAAAAAAGTTTACATACATTACAATACATACATACAATTACGGGAGCCGATGTAAAAATTGGGAGTGGCACCGCCCACATTTTGGTGAAATCTCATATCTCGGGACCCGTCTAACCGATTTGGTATGTGACATTATTTTCATATTACAATGTCACAGAGCGAAAACGGGCGAAATCCGAGTAGAACCACGCCTACTTCCCACATAACACAATTTCAAATTCCACTTTCTTATCCATGCCATCTTAGGACCAAAAATTTTTCAAATCCAAATAAAATGGGTCAAGCCCCTAGATACCGATTAGTTCGACCCCAGTACCTATAGTTGACTTTTGATCAAAAATATTGATCAAGGTGTGAGATATATAATTAAAAATCAAGGATAATCTTTCTCTGACAATGGTATGTCTGTATGTCAAAAATGGATGGAATCGGGGCAATACTTATCTTAGCCCCTATACACTTAAGTTAAAGATTTTCGAACTTCCGGGAGACTTTGTACGGCATATATCGACAAATATGTGAGTTATCTCAATGAAAATGAGAGAGCGTGTTTTACGCATAACAGTGTGTCTTTGTGTCTAAAATAGATAATTTTGAGCGGGAAACTTGTCCCATCTCCTATATAACAAATATCATAATTTTCGAACATCCGGCTGACTTTGTCCTATATGATTGGCTTTTAGTATGTTACTGGTTAATAATAAGTGGCATTGGAAAAATTAATAAAATCGGGTCGATACTACCTCAAATTCCATATAATACATACATACATATAATGATTTTCGTTTTTCTAACAAACCCTATGTGTCTGTCAGTATAGGATTTATGTATATATAGATATGTATATATAAAATTGTTTGGATTTCGATCCTCTGGCTCAGTTGCAAGAGTATAAAATGTTCGGTTGCTTACGTGTTTTTTTATTAACTAGTGCGACACCCATAAACCGAACCTGTGCTTGTACCGAGCCTTGTTTAAATGGTTCCAAACGGGTTTTTGTGCAATGGCCAATCGAAAAAGTAATTACATGACGGTCGAACTAGAAGAAAAAACTATAACATATGGCGTATAAAAAAAAAATTAATTTTTAAGTACGAAATCTTAACAGAATATAACGTAACCCAACTATATCTATGCAACGAGAGATACAGATTTATAAAAAAATAATTGCCTTTATTGTTTATGGTATAAGGTTTACGGTCATTCACAATTCATTTACAAGTTGTACAACATACATTTTTATATAAAAGTCCTTATCCCACAATTCGAAACAATTTCAATGCAGTTTTTAGAATTTGTTGGGTTTCCTGTGTAAAATTATGCATTTATCAAGGTTTTTAACTATTTAATGATAATTTTAAAATATTTATTGTTGTTTTAATTTTTGGGAGAATGTAACACAAAACACCAAATTAAATTTGAGATTTTAGATAACTAGCACAGAACGTGCGCGGGTGGGCTATTTTAACCATATATACAGCATCGGAAACGTGATAGAGGATCTTTAAAATGATATTTCTCTAACTTATTTCTAGATGTGTCGTATTAAGGGGGTATTCGGGTCTAGAAGCATGAATTTCAGGTAATTTTTAAAGTGTCGTAAAAAAGGCAATTAATATTTTTACTATCCATTTTTTTATTAGTTATTTGTTAATTTTAGAAGAGTACAGAAAAAATTTAAAAACTAAAAAAAGTAAAAAATTTCAAAAATTATGAGCTGACGAAGTGGGAGGTCTCTAAAAATTTCCACGTGACCATACCCATGATTTCAACCCTCCTAGTTATCTGAAACCAAAAAAAAAAGATTATTAATCTAAAATAATGTCGCAATGGAAGGAACTACGGAAAAGTGGGAAACATTTTTTTTTACAAAATGGCGACTGCCTGAAAAAAAAAGTTTTTTTGGATCACTTTTCTGACTATTTCGAATTTTTTAAAAGTAATAAAAATATAAATTTGGGGATGGGGCTAGTTCCAACCATAGACAAGCTTACAAAGAAGAATCTATAAAAATTTCAAATAAATCGGTCCAGTAGAACCTGAGAAATCGTGGGTATCGTTCCGAAAAAGTCAGTTTTGAGAAAAACGCGTTTAAAGTTTAGGAGGCAATTCTAGTGATTGGCTGTATCTTCGAAAATAAGTCGAATTTTGAAAAATCAAGATATGCAAAAAAATCGATTTTTTCAAAATCCTAGACAAGAATACCCCCTTAAGGCATGTTGCTCACTATAAATGAAATGGAAACTTATTAGTTATTAGAAATACGACGTCTAAATACATAAAGAGAGAATCTTTTTTACACAGTTGCGAGCGGAGCGAACAGTAAATAAAGGCACAAAAACCCGAAACTGGAAGCCATTACAAATTACACCACAACATATCGACAAGTATCTTGATACGCATACTACTTAATGGATGATTCAAAAACAAAATTTAAAACATCGCATTCAGTTTTTAACATCTTTGTAATTTTGAAAGAATATAAATACTTTTGAGTTACTATTATATAAGGCCACTAATGCTAGAATACATATGCTAAAATATACAAGACGCTATCAATCAAAGGCAACTGAGCAATTATTTGTTATAAGACCACTACTTTGTGTGTTTGAAAAGTATGTATGTATATGCCAAATATTTTCTTTAATTGCAAACGTTTGCAATTGAATCTTCTATCTCCGAAATCTCAATAATTGAAGGTTTGTGTTACCTTATACGCCTATATACAATTACTGCATCTTCCGCATATGTTCTTTTCCAGACCTTTTAATTTATTTCAATAATTTGAAAACATTTTCAAATAACAGGGACGCATCGGAAAGTCTGGAACACCGAATGTTAACTAATTAAGATTATCATCAAATATTTACGAAATACTCGAAATTTTCATAGGAAAAACTTAAAAACGGGTAACGGGTAACGCCTACTGCATTTAAAGAGTTCACTGTATCTTTCAAATTTCTTAATTTTGCACTATTTAGGTTTAAATTTGATCTCTTAATTTATATGCACCAAATTTTGTTATTTTTAATTAAATTTATTTTGTATGAAAAGTATTTTATGCTGTAGATTAAATTAAAAATAAATATATTTATGTATGCATAAAAGCATATCTAGACGTACCATATGTTTGCAAATATTCCCTGCCAGCTAACCTCCAAAACTTTTCACCAGTTTGTAACACTGGTGTAATTTGTTTGGGGTATGGTTTCCGTTTGTGGCCCAGCAAAGAATTCATTTCTTCTAAATAACAATAAAAATGTAAACTGCACAACCTTTGAGTAAATAATCCGCAATAAATGAAAATGCGAATTTACCCTATTAATGAGTGCATTCTGGTATCTGTTGGAATTCCGTCAATCATTTAAATTTCTGGCGCTTAAACGGTTGGCTGCGTATTACAACGAGACTGTGCCATGCATTACAATTTCCTCGTTTGTGTGCGTGGAAATAAAATACATAAGTTAATAAAATTTAATCAATTAATTAGAGTTTGATATATTACAACTGAATCAAATAGATATCCAATGCATCAACGCTGATTGTTATGCTAGAAAAAGTAAAATAAAAATTTGATGAAAACAAGTTTATAAAATAACACGAAATTTTTTCGACTTATCTTTGCCTTTTAATTGAGTTTTTCTTTTGATATTTTCTCATTCGCATTTATTCAATAGATCGAGAAATCAGATGGTAAGTTCTGCTTGTTTGGGAAACTCTAAATTGTTTAAGAAAGAAATATTCCATAAATGTACGTTTGTGTTAACACTTGAATAAAAAATATGTAATTTTGTTAAAATTATTGGGAAAGTGGTTAGCCGTGGCTAGCAGCGTAG
>NC_052502.1:38502161-38597674 GCF_016617805.1 Bactrocera tryoni
TGTAAATGCTAAGCATAAAACATCTTTTATTTTTCTTCGCCACAGATCTTTATGTTATCCTAAAGAGTAGCTCATAGTTTTGATGGTGGTTTAAAATTGCCTTAGCAATTAGCTCTCGTAACCACGTTGATCAATTTTAACGTATTTTATCGCTTCAGATTATTTCTTTACCCGTCAATTTAAATTTTCTATTTATATTTAATTAATTGTAATGCTTTAACAACGAATTTTGATTTCTGTTATGTAGTTTAAACAGCCTCACAAAATACAAACAAAGCTCTCGCTTCATTCTTTTTAATCCAGTTGTGTAATATGCAATGTTTCACCCTATTCTCAATTATATAATCTACTATGTTTTGTTCCTACATATGTATGTATGTATGCATGTTTTGTGTGCTTACGAACAAATTTAATTTTTAATTAAATATCCGCTTAAAGAACGCGCTTACATTGACGGGTAAAAAAAATAATTTGAAGGGATAAAATGCGTTAAAATCGATCAAAATGCATTTTTTGTTTAAAAATAAGTTAGAAAACTCATATTGTGGCCCTTTACTACAAATTATATAAATTAGCTGAGTCAACATTAGTGTAAGAATAGAAACATTTTATTTGGATTTTTCCAAATTTCTAGTACTACATATAATACGTTCTTACGCTTTAAAAAAATTGTGCCTGTTCTGAAATATACAGAAAATATTGCTTTAGATTAGAGCAGCTTTGATGTTTAGAATTTTTAATGAAAAGAATTTAAAAATAACAAAATAAATCTACTATACTATACTTTTTAAATTTTTTCGCATTCATCTAGAAATACTGAATTTGGAATAAATAACTTTTCCAGTCTTTTTAATGAAAGTTGGTTTTTTATATGTACAACTTTTGCTCTAAAAAATACTTTTTATAGGTACACCCCTGTATGCATACTGACTTTTGTGTTATGGTTAAGTGTTATTGCATCCGTTATATATAATTTATTATTAGTATAACAATACTCGAATACATTTGCTGCTGTTGTTGAAATGAAATATTTAATATAACTCAGACACATTTTGCATAAGATTGTTCATATTTAAGGTGATAAGTTGTTGACAGATGAAAACATTGAATAATAATTTTCTGAATGTTGTTAAAATTTTACAATAAAAAAAGATAAAATATGATATCGATAATGTCACATATTTCGAAATTTTAACCTGCGAGAGCATTTAAGGTAAGATAAATGTAATATATAACAATATTTCATATGCATGTATGTACATTAATGCATATTAAAATATTAACTATGCAACATTTTGAACGTAGTATAATAGTTTTGTTTGTAACAACTAAAACTAAACAAGATACAAGGTGGTTACATATATTAAAATGGTCAAAATGCCGAAAGAATTTATTTCCGAATCTCTGTACATCCTGTCCGACCGTCCAAGCCATAACTTGTTTAAAAATTGCAGAGGACAAATTCAGCTCATTGCCACATCTATGTATAATGGAAAGAATATAACATTCTACGTCATAAATTTTAATTTACTATAATGTTTTTTTAGTGGGCCTGATAAACCTCATATTCGTATTGCAGTTTACTACCGAAAATGTGTGAAATCAAACCATGAATATGATAAAAAAAATATTCTGCAGCATACTTTAATTTATTTTATTTGCTGCTTGGTAGTCATAAATTTATTATAGAACTGACATTAAGCTTGATATTCTTTTTATTGAAAACTAATTTCCCTGGAAATTAGGTGAATAAGAAAATCCTGTTACCGAGTTTATGCATATTTGGGAATTTATGTATTTGAGTTCAGGCAACATTGCTGAATTTATATATTCAAGTTAATTGATGTATTTAATTAGTATTCAAAATAATTATACATTTCAAATAAGGTTTATGAAATTTTTGTTTGCTTAAATTTTTCAGGATGGGAGAAAATATTATATATCCGCATGCTGCCACCTTATTCGCTGCAATTTGCGCAAGTATATTTGCAATCATCGGAACATTTGGTAAGGAAAGTAGCCAATAAGTGCATATAAATATTTAACTAACAACTGTATATTTAAAATTAACGGAACATTTGTTAAAAAGTAACCCATAAATGTTTACAAATATTTAAAACCAATAGTGCCAGAGCACAAAAGTAAATCAAAACATATTTATGTGCGAATATACATATGTATATGTATACGGCAAGGGTATATAAACAACGGATTTTTTATAAGCAACATTGTGAATTTGAAAAAATTTAATCAGTTTGTTGGAGCCATTTTGTTTACTGTTCAAAAAGGCAGCAGCACAAATACGCATAAATGTGATACAGTACTATATACAAATTGTCGAGTGTAATGAAGCGCTGATAATAACAATATATATATTATAATAAAACGTATGATCTTAGATTATATTCAGTCCAATAATATAATTATTAAAACGTCATCTTGAAACGTGTTATTACTAAAATATTGTACGGCTCATATGGATGATTGGGATTTCTCTAAATGGTTTAAGAGAAAACATCTTATTTTGTCATGCGATTTCAATTTGCCCCGCAGGGTTAGCCGCGGTTTATTACGGAAAATGTTGTGTATTAACTCTAAAAATAATGACATTAACATTTTTAGAAAAACAATTTAAATTTGTGTATCGGAAAGATCAATTTACAAAAATGAGAATTTGAGAGTTGAGAGATGAATACATAGCAGCGTCGTCAATTGCCATCACCGTAACTGTTGAGTTGTCCGCAACTGACCTAGAACTTGCTCAACTACTCCTTTATTAATCTTTTCTATCTCTACATCCACCCCTCGTTAGCCAGGTTTTTTTGTAAACTCGAGCATACTTCATTAATAACGTTATCTTCCGAGCAAACAAAATAGCAAAATAGGCTAATTTAGCCGTTAGTATTCGTTGGCATGCGACCTTCGCCGACCTCGAGAAGCGGTTGTGCGAAGAGTTCAGACTCCTAATCATTGAAGAGCTGGACTCTTATGCTAGAATTCAGTAACCGCCCTACCTTAGCTTACAACGGCGAAGGCTTGAGACTTGCGTTTATCTCTTCTACTGTGAAACCTCGCTTGATAATCGGCATCGTCTGCCGGAAATCAACCACCAGTCACCAGACGACTACTCTACTCATCAAGATTGGATTACATTTAATATTTTGCAAGCTGCGATCTAGTGCTTCAATCGCTCGCTTACGACATTGTGTATTCATCACACACGATCAGTTTGCACCACTGCAATAGAGCACCGCTACCACCACTTTTGATGATGTTGCAACTGGGCGTTTCTTCACTGGCAAGGTTCAGCGAGAGCTTGAATACTGAGTTTACGGTTCTGTCATCACTAAGCAAGATTGCGGCTATTACGGAGGACGCGGCAACCAGAGATCAAGTTCAGAAAGTTTTGCCGGTGTCCCTCGTTGCATCCAAGAAAAAAGACCCTTCTTTGTAGGGCAGGCATACTGAAATCGCGCACATATCGCAAACATTTTATGCAAAATAACTTTCAACGCTTCGTTAAAAATTATGTCATCTTTGACTAGGTCCCTTGGTTTCAGCGAGCAATGTCTTTTGTCAAAGATTTTTTAAACTTGTTCCATAATTGCCGGTGTTTGGATAGTCCGCAGGTGTTTATCATAGTCACAAAGAGCTCTCCCATTGGTTTGTTTCAATGACCGTCGTATTCCAGCAACCCCATCGCCTCACATACTTCTCAGAAATTTTTCTTTTCCTGCACATCTACGACTTGGAACGCTTGAAAATTTGTAGACCTCGGATTTTAGTCAGCAGTAACCGTACACATGTACGGCATAATTCTACCAAGCGCATCTGAGGTTTTCACACCTGACCAACCGTCGACAAGTGCGCCCTGCACGCGATGTTTCCATTATTTTCGTGACGCATTCCACGTTTTTCTACATACCATCACCAGAACATCGTACGAGCAAAATCTTCGTCCTGGCACAGGCGGAAAAATGCGGTAAGAGTGCTAATAGGTCTCGAGAGTTCTTCTTCTTCTTAATTGGCGTAGACACCGCTTACGCGATTATAGCCGAGTTAACAACAGCGCGCCAGTCGTTTCTTCTTTTCGCTGCGTGGCGCCAATTGGATATTCCAAGCGAAGCCAGGTCCTTCTCCACTTGGTCCTTCCAACGGAGTGGAGGTCTTCCTCTTCCTCTGCTTCCCCCGGCGGGTACTGCGTCGAATACTTTCAGAGCTGAAGTGTTTTCATCCATCCGGACAACATGACCTAGCCAGCGTAGCCGCTGTCTTTTAATTCGCTGAACTATGTCAATGTCGTCATATATCTCGTACAGCTCATCGTTCCATCGGATGCGATATTCGCCGTGGCCAATGCGCAAAGGACCATAAATCTTTCGCAGAATTTTTCTCTCGAAAACTCGTAACGTCGACTCATCGGTTGCTGTCATCGCCCAAGCCTCTGCACCATATAGCAGGACGGGAATTATGAGCGACTTATAGAGTTTAGTTTTGTTCGTCGAGAGAGGACTTTGCTTCTCAATTGCCTACTCAGTCGGAAGTAACACCTGTTGGCAAGGGTTATTCTGCGTTGGATTGTTAGTGGTGTTTACGCTGGTTCCAAAATAGACGAAATTATCTATAACTTCAAAGTTATGACTGTCAACAGTGACGTGAGAGCCAAGTCGCGAGTGCGACGACTGTTTGTTTGATGACAGGAGATATTTCGTTTTGCCCTCGTTCACTACCAGACCCATTTTCTGTGCTTCCTTGTCCAGCCTAGAGAAAGCAGAACTAACGGCGCGGGTGTTGAGGCCGATGATATCAATATCGTCGGCATACGCCAGCAGCTGTACACTCTTATAGAAGATGGTACCTTCTCTGTTTAGTTCTGCAGCTCGAACTATTTTCTCCAGGAGCAGGTTGAAGAAGTCGCACGATAGGGAGTCGCCTTGTCTGAAACCTCGTTTGGTATCGAACGGCTCGGAGAGGTCCTTCCCGATCCTGACGGAGCTTTTCGTGTTGTTCAACGTCAGTTTACACAGCCGTATTAGTTTTGCGGGGATACCAAATTCAGACATCGCGGCATAAAGGCAGCTTCTTTTCGTGCTGTCGAAAGCAGCTTTGAAATCGACGAAGAGGTGGTGTGTGTCGATTCTCCTTTCACGGGTCTTTTCCAAGATTTGGCGCATGGTGAATATCTGGTCGGTTGTTGATTTTCCAGGTCTGAAGCCACACTGATAAGGTCCAATCAGTTTGTTGACGGTGGGCTTTAATCTTTCACACAATACGCTCGATAGAACCTTATATGCGATGTTGAGGAGGCTAATCCCACGGTAGTTGGCGCAGATTGTGGGGTCTCCTTTTTTATGGATTGGGCATAGCACACTTAAATTCCAATCGTTGGGCATGCTCTCGTCCGACCATATTTTACAAAGAAGCTGATGCATGTTCCCTATTAGTTCTTCGCCGCCGTGTTTGAATAGCTCGGCCGGTAGTCCGTCGGCCCCTGCCGCTTTGTTGTTCTTGAGGCGGGCAATTGCTATTCGAACTTCTTCATGGTCGGGTAATGGAACGTCTGCTCCATCGTCATCGATTGGGGAATCGGGTTCTCCTTCTCCTGGTGTTGTGCGTTCACTGCCATTCAGCAGGCT
This sequence comes from Bactrocera tryoni, assembly GCF_016617805.1. Taxonomy (NCBI): domain Eukaryota; kingdom Metazoa; phylum Arthropoda; class Insecta; order Diptera; family Tephritidae; genus Bactrocera; species Bactrocera tryoni. The sequence continues at coordinate 38,507,798 of NC_052502.1, forward strand.
GGAGAAGTGTTCCCTCCATAATTTAACTATGCTCTGGGCATCAGTAACTAGATCACCTTTGGGGGTTCTACAAGAGTATGCTCCGGTCTTGAAACCTTTTGTAAGCCGCCGCATTTTTTCGTAGAATTTTCGAGCATTACCCCTGTCGGCCAGCTTATCAAGCTCTTCGTACTACGCATTTCGGCCTCTTTCTTCTTCTGTCTGCAAATGCGCCTCGCTTCCCTCTTCAACTCTCGGTATCTATCCCATCCCACACGTGTAGTGGTCGATCGTAACGTTGCGAGGTAGGCAGCCTGTTTTCTCTCCGTTGCGACACGGCACTCCTCGTCGTACCAGCTGTTCTTTTGCTCTTTCCGAAAACCAATGGTTTCGGTTGCAGCTGTAAGTAAGGAATTTGAAATGCCGTCCCACAGTTCCCTTATACCGAGTTGTTGACTAGTGCTCTCAGAGAGCAGGAGTGCAAGCCGAGTAGAAAATCGTTCGGCTGTCTGTTGTGATTGCAGCTTCTCGACGTCGAACCTTCCTTGTGTTTGTTGGGACCCGTCTAACCGATTTGGTATGTGGTATTATTTTCATATTACAATGTCACAGGGCGAAAACGGGCGAAATCCGAGTAGAACCACGCCTACTTCCCACATAACACAATTTCAAATTCCACTTTCTTATCCATGCCATCTTAGGACCAAAAATTTTTCAAATCCAAATAAAATGGGTCAAGACCCTAGATACCGATTAGTTCGACCCCAGTACCTATAGTTGACTTTTGATCAAAAATATTGATCAAGGTGTGAGATATATAATTAAAAATCAAGGATAATCTGTCTCTGACAATGGTATGTCTGTATGTCAAAAATGGATGGAATCGGGGCAATACTTATCTTAGCCCCTATACACTTAATATATAATCATATATCGACAAATATGTGAGTTATCTCAATGAAAATGAGAGAGCAAAGTTTTACGCAGAGAGAAATGTTTTACGCATAACAGTGTGTCTTTGTGTCTTAAATAGATAATTTTGAGCGGGAAACTTGACCCATCTCCTATATAACAAATATCATAATTTTCGAACATCCGGCTTACTTTGTCCTATATGATTGGCTTTTTAGTATGTTACTCGTTAATAATATGTGGCATTGGAAAAATTAATAAAATCGGGTCGATACTACCTCAAATTCCATATAATACATACATACATATAATGATTTTCGTTTTTCTAACAAACCCTATGTGTCTGTCAGTATAGGATTTATGTATATATACATAGATATGTTACTTTGTCCTATATGATTGGCTTTTTAGTATGTTACTCGTTAATAATATGTGGCATTGGAAAAATTAATAAAATCGGGTCGATACTACCTCAAATTCCATATAATACATACATACATATAATGATTTTCGTTTTTCTAACAAACCCTATGTGTCTGTCAGTATAGGATTTATGTATATATACATAGATATGTATATATAAAATTGTTTGGATTTCGATCCTCTGGCTCAGTTGCAAGAGTATAAAATGTTCGGTTGCTTACGTGTTTTTTTATTAACTAGTGCGACACCCATAAAGCGAACCTGTGCTTGTACCGAGCCTTGTTTAAATGGTTCCAAACGGGTTTTTGTGCAATGGCCAATCGAAAAAGTAATTACATGACGGTCGAACTAGAAGAAAAACTATAATATGTATATGGCGTATAAAAAAAAATAAATTTTAAGTACGAAATCTTAACAGAATATAACGTAACCTAACTATATCTATGCAACGAGAGATACAGATTTATAAAAAAATAATTGCCTTTATTGTTTATGGTCATTCACAATTCATTTACAAGTTGTACAACATACATTTTTACATAAAAGTCCTTATCCCATAATTCGAAACAATTTCAATGCAGTTTTTAGAATTTGTTGGGTTTCCTGTGTAAAATTATGCATTTATCAAGGTTTTTAACTATTTAATGATAATTTTAAAATATTTATTGTTGTTTTAATTTTTGGGAGAATGTAACACAAAACACCAAATTAAATTTGAGATTTTAGATAACTAGCACAGAACGTGCGCGGGTGGGCTATTTTAACCATATATACAGCATCGGAAACGTGATAGAGGATCTTTAAAATGATATTCATCTAATTTATTTCTAGATGTATCGTATTAAGGGGGTATTCGGGTCTAGAAGCATGAATTTCAGGTAATTTTTAAAGTGTCGTAAAAAAAAGGCAATTAATATTTTTACTATCCATTTTTTTATTAGTTATTTGTTAATTTTAGAAGAATACAGAAAAAAATTAAAAACTAAAAAAAGTAAAAAATTTCAAAAATTATGAGCTGACGAAGCGGGGGTCTCAAAAAATTTCCACGTGACCATACCCATGATTTCAACCCTCCTAGTTATCTGAAACCAAAAAAAAAAGATTATTAATCTAGAATAATGTCGCAATGGCCGGAACTACGGAAAAGTGGGAAAAAATTTTTTTCACAAAATGGCCTCAAAAAAAGTTTTTTTGGATCACTTTTTCTGCTTTACTTCGAATTTTTTAAAAATAATAAAAATAAAAATTTGAGGATGGGGCTAGTTCCAACCATAGACAAGCTAATAAAGAATATATATAAAGAAGACTCTGAGAAATCGTGGGTATCGTTCCCAAAAAGTCTGTTTTGAGAAAAACGCGTTTAAAGGTTAGGAGGCAATTCTAGTGAACACGGACGCCACGTCACAAAATTGGCTGTATCTCCGAAAATAAGTCGAATTTTGAAAAATCAAGATATGCAAAAAAAATCGATTTTTTCAAAATCCTAGACAAGAATACCCCCTTAAGGCAAGTTGCTCAATATGAATGAAATGGAAACTTATTAGTTATTAGAAATACGACGTCTAAATACATAAAGAGAGAATCTTTTTTACACAGTTGCGAACGGAGAGAACAGTAAATAAAGGCACAAAAACCCGTAATTGGGAGCCATTACAAATTACACCACAACATATCGACAAGTATCTTGATACGTAGGTTGCTATATATATTTCTGGCCTAATAATGTAAATAGGCATATTTATCAACGAAAATGTTTTTTTTTTGTTTCGGGCTCATACGTATAGATCCATGATTCGTCAACTGTGACGATCTTATAAACGTCTTTTGAAGCACCGCGATCGTATTTTTTCAGCATTTCTTTACACCAATCCACACGAGCCTTTTTTTGAGCGATTGTCAAAATGTGCGGGATCCAACGAGAACAAACCTTTTTTACGGCCAGGTGTTCATGCAATATCGAATGTATGCTGGTGGGAGAAATGCATAGGCATGCCTCTATCTGAAGGTATGTTACATGACGGTCTTGCATTATCAGTTCACGTACGGCATCGATGTTTTCTGGCACAATGGCTGTTTTTGGACGATCTTCACGGAATCCGTCTTTGAGCGAGCGTCGGCCACGATTGAATTCGTTGTACCAGTTTTCACAGTGCTATAGGATGGTGCTTCATAGCCATACAAATATTTTAGTTCATCGATGCACTCTTGTCGTGATAATCCACGTCGAAAGTTGTGAAAAATGATCGCACGAAAATGTTCACGAGTTAATTCCATTTTTTGGCCGAGATGAATTTTTTAATTCCCTGTATGTAAATAAAACAATTCACGATTAAATGACAAAACGTTCTGAGTGATGTTATGCTAAAAAATGTCAAACTTTCCAATGGAAATGTCAGATTGCACCTGGCAACACTTAGTGTTGCCCTAGGCCAATATATATATATAGCAGCCCTCGTACGCATACTACTTAATGGATGATTCAAAAACAAAATTTAAAACATCGCATTCAGTTTTTAACATCTTTGTAATTTTGAAAGAATATAAATACTTTTGAGTTACTATTATTAGTATTATATAAGGCTACTAATGCTAGAATACATATCGCACTTGTTACGTTAAAGTGTAACAACTCAAAATTTGAACATTTTCAGTAAAGACGAAAAACTGTTGAATCGAAAGAAGTCATGAAAACAAAGAGAGAGTCATAACGGTTTTTTAACGAAAAACTAGACAAATCACTGATAGATTTTTACAGTGGGTAGAGATGACCACTGCACATTATTTTCTTGCAAAAAACTAAAATTTGGAAATTTTGAGTTGTTACACTTTAACGTAACAAGTGCGATATGCTAAAATATACAAGACGCTATCAATCAAAGGCAACTGAGCAATTATTTGTTATAAGACCACTACTTTGTGTGTTTGAAAAGTATGTATGTATATGTCAAATATTTTCTTTATTTGCAAACGTTTGCAATTGAATCTTCTATCTACGAAATCGCAATAATTGAATGTTTGAGTTACTTTATACGCCTATATACGATTACTCCACCTTCCGCATATGTTCTTTTCCAGACCTTTTGATTTATTTCAATAATTTGAAAACATTTTCAAATAACAGGGACGCATCGGAAAGTCTGGAACACCGAATGTTAACTAATTAAGATTATCATCAAACATTTACGAAATACTCGAAATTTTCATAGGAAAAACTTAAAAACTATATTTACGGGTAACGCCTACCTGCATTTAGAGTTCACTGTATCTTTCAAATTTCTTAATTTTGCACTATTTAGGTTTAAACTTGATCTCTTAATTTATATGCACCAAATTTTGTAATTTTTAATTAAATTTATTTTGTATGAAAAGTATTTTATGCTGTAGATTAAATTAAAAATAAATATATTTATGTATGCATAAAAGCATATCTAGACGTACCAAATATGCCCTGCCAGCTAACCTCCAAAACTTTTCACCAGTTTGTAACACTGGTGTAATTTGTTTGGGGTATGGGTTTCCGTTTGTGGCCCAGCAAAGAATTCATTTCTTCTAAATAACAATAAAAATGTAAACTGCACAACCTTTGAGTAAATAATCCGCAATAAATGAAAATACGAATTTACCCTATTAATGAGTGCATTCTGGTATCTGTTGGAATTCCGTCAATCATTTAAATTTCTGGCGCTTAAACGGTTGACTGCGTATTACAACGAAACTGTGCCATACATTACAATTTCCTCGTTTGTGTGCGTGGAAATAAAATACATAAGTTAATAAAATTTAATCAATTAATTAGAGATTGATAACTGAATCAAATAGATATCCAATGCATCAACGCTGATTGTTATGCTAGAAAAAGTAAAATAAAAATTTGATGAAAACAAGTTTATAAAATAACACGAAATTATGTCGACTTATCTTTGCCTTTTAATTGACTTTTTCTTTTGATATTTTCTCATTCGCATTTATTCAATAGATCGAGAAATCAGATGGCAAGTTCTGCTTGTTTGGGAAGCTCTAAATTGTTTAAGAAAGAAATATTCCATAAATGTACGTTTGTGTTAACACTTGAATAAAAAATATGTAATTTTGTTAAAATTATTGGGAAAGTAATTAGCCGTGGCTAGCGTAGTAATATACTATATGTATTTACACATACATATATGCGTACATATGTCCATATAATATAACATTATATTACTCACGTCTTCTTGTTTTGCAGGCAACTTAATTACCATCATTGCATTATTGAAATGTCCCAAGATAAGAGTACATGCCACCACGGCATTTATTTTGTCGCTCAGTGTGTCTGACCTATTATTTTGCTTATTCAGCCTGCCATTGACTGCTGTGAGGTTTTATGAAGAAGTAAGTAACATCAATTTTACTAGTAACGCAACTGGTTTTCGTTAAAATTTCTAAGATGCTGTGAGTTTTGATTATTGGATACTTATGTACGTATACAGTGCTTGGCAGTGTATAATTTCCTTAATTATACTCTCGCAACAAAGTTGCTAAGGAGAGTATTATAGTTTTGTTCACATAACGGTTGTTTGTAAGTCCTAAAACTAAAAGAGTCAGATATAGGGTTATATACACCAAAGTGATCAGGGTGACGAGTAGAGTTGAAATCCGGATGTCTGTCTGTCCGTCCGTCCGTCCGTCCGTGCAAGCTGTAACTTGAGTAAAAATTGAGATATCATGATGAAACTTGGTACACGTATTCCTTGGCTCCATAAGAAGGTTAAGTTCGAAGATGGGCCCACTGCCACGCCCACAAAATGGCGGAAACCGAAAACCTATAAAGTGTCATAACTAAGCCATAAATAAAGATATTAAAGTGAAATTTGGCACAAAGGATCGCATTAGAGAGGGGCATACGTGGACGTAATTTTTTTGGAAAAGTGGGCGTGGCCCCGCCCCATACTAAGTCTTTTATACATATCTCTATTGCTATGTCAACCAAACTCTACAGAGTCGTTTTCTTCAGGCATTTCCATATACAGTTTAAAAATGGAAGAAATCGGATAATAACCACGCCCACCTCCCATACAAAGGTTATGTTGAAAATCACTAAAAGTGCGTTAACCGACTAACAAAAAACGTCAGAAACACCAAATTTTACGGAAGAAGTAACAGAAGGAAGCTGCACCCAGGCTTTTTTTAAAAATTGAAAATGGGCTTGGCCTCGCCCACTTATGGACCAAAAACCATATCTCAGGAACTACTAGACCGATTTCAATGAAATTCGGTATATAATATTTTCTTAGCACCCTGATGACATGTACGAAATATGGGTGAAATCGGTTCACAACCACGCCTTCTTCCAATATAAAGCTATTTTGAATTCCATCTGATGCCTTCTCTGTATAATATATACATTAGGAACCAATGATGATAGCTGAATAAAACTTTACACAAATACGGTATTTGAAAAATATGTAAATGACGTATAATGAAATCTCGATTATCACTTTATCATGCGAGAGTATAAAATGTTCGGTGACACCCGAACTTAGCCCTTCTTTACTTGTTTTTAAGTTGTATTTATTTCTCATTTTTACTTTTTTATTTTAGAAATGGAATTTCGGAGAACCCCTTTGCAAAATATTTCCAGTCATATTTTATGGAAATGTGGCCGTATCTCTTTTAAGCATGGTGGGAATAACATTAAATAGGTAGTGTTATGACTCAATAAATAACTTAATTTAATTGGAACATTCAAAATTTCATATTATATAAAACAAATATTTCCAACTTTATTCATGGCAATGAAATCACAAAAATTCAGATTATCGCTATTTACTTGAAAGATACTGACCATTCTGCCATATTTCTCTTACGTTTACTTTCTTTGTAAAAAATATTTGAGAATAATTTTAAATATATGTATTTTTAGAATAGAGGGACAGAAAATAAGTTATAAAAGTATATAATTATATATAATTATGACGAAATGGGCAAAAATTCTTCAATTCTTATTGTTATTAACTATTATTTTGTGTGGAATAAATAAAAGTTTTCTAATAAATCTTATTTTGGAAGCGAAAATATAACGATTATTTTGCGAGGAAAAAATATAAATTGAAAACTAATTATTAAACTTGATTTTTTCCCCATTTCCTCATATCTGTTAATATATTATAAAAGTTAGTTTAGTCACCTGGATTATTTTGTTCTAATTGGTATACATTTTGTATGTTTTATTACTTTGCAGATACATACTGATCGCCTTCCATTCTATATACGTGCAAATATATAAACGCAAATATATACTGCTCCAACTTTTTTTTATCTGGTCAACTTCATTTCTATTGCTCGTAAGTCATAAAACATTTCTTATTTTTGTAATAAGACTTTATTTATATGGTCTCATTTATTTGGCTGTTTTAGTTTCATATGCCCGTGTAATACTGTGGGCAAAAATAGTAAGACTTTTTAATTTTAGTTTCGTGCGAAAACCCATTACTCGAAATATTTTTTTCCTTGATTGGTACGACTGTTAGTAACATCTACGCCAAATGTCACATCAAAATAATCATTTGTGTTTAGTATACGCTTGTCTTTCTGAAGTAAATAAAGTGCATTAGGCGAATTTTACGATGAGTGGCCTTCGACTCTCCGCCCTAAAATAAGAAAAGATATATTACGTAAAAAAAAATAATGCATTTATTATTACCTTTGTTATATTTCTTCTTTCCAAATTTTCTCTCATCTATTTGAACAGTTTTACCAGGACCGCCAATTTTACCTACCGTTACCTAATGATCAACCTGGTATAATATTACGGCTTCGCGCCAGTAATTATACCAGTCACATATAGTAGCGCTAGATAAAACTGGTTCCCTCATAAAACTGTTCTTTCTCACCTCCGCATGTGACCAGTAGGATGCATATGCATATATTAAATAAAACACCTGAGAATGTGGTATTTTAACGTTATCAAACCACGTATCGCTTGACCTTGCCAACGCAGTTGGGTTGCGACAAGCCCCTTTCCGGCATCAGAAGACTCCAACTATGCTTCTGTTATTTTATGTTACCGTCATTGGCACTTTATGTGTACATTTTTGTTTTTAGGATTAATCTTTCCTCTTCTGCTTCCTTTTTTTTCATTTTTCCCTACTACCGAATGTTTGGATTATTTTTGCAATATTCTACATTCATTTTATTTCCGACGCTTTAAGGACCTTTGTTCGCTTTACCACACCTGGGCGGGTTGACGGTTCGATACAATCTATTTAAATGCCTTAAGTAATATTTTTATCAATTTAAAACTTATATTAACTAACCTGATAAATTTGCACTCATTTTTTTAATATACTTGAATTTTTAAATAACGCGTAATTGAAATGAAATGAATATGAAAATATTTACAAACGGGGGGGAAAAAACGGTACCTTGTTTAGTTGCAACAATATCCGTTTCAGAAAAAATGGTTTAAATAGGGTGATATACCCTATTTAACATAACTTTTAGATTTCCTTTGTGTATTGGCAGCCTTCGGAGGCGCCTCAAAAAAAACAACCTTGGCCGATCCTACACCGGGGTTGAGCCAAGTTTTTTTTTTCGAGTAAAACACCTTTTTGCATTAAAAAAAAATAACCCTGGCGGATCCAACACCGGGGTGTTTCAAGTTTTTTTCGAGTAAAACTTTTCTTGGCTTTGGCGGCCTTCGGCCGCACTTCAAAAAAGTAACCCTGGCCGAACAGAAATCATGATATATCAAGAAAAGGGGTATTTAGCGTATAATCCTATTTTTTATTAATTTTTATTCGTTTGATAAATGTGTAGATATGGCAATACTTATTATTTGACAAAACGGAAAACTTATGTTATTGTGCATGTAGTGAAATTTTTATAAAAAATAAAATGCTAATTTTAGAAACAATATAGTGAAGTGTAAGTGTATAAAAAGTCCATAAAACATACGAAAGAAAAAGTTACTATAATTTGAGAAATTGCAAAATAAAATTTGTGAAATTTTCAACTTTAAATGTCAATATCTCGAAAACTATATATATATATTTTTAATCTGGTGCATCAGCTCTATCCAACCATACCACTTTTAATCCTGTAATCGTGGGATGGTATACTAAAACCGGCCCATTTTTTTTATCAAAAGTTGTAATTTGATTTGCACGAATGGTTTCAACTTTTTCAAAGTGGTCGTGAGGACATATGTAAATGACGATCAACATGTGGGCCAATCAAAATCCGTGATCACCGGAAATTCCATCGAAACTGTGCGTGAATTCATCAAAAATCATCATTGAAATTCATGGAAATGGAATTTAACATCTCTAAAACATCGATCTATCGCCTTTTGATCGAACATTTGGGTTTACGAAAGGTGTGTGCACGGTTTGTTCCGCACAAATTTACTGATGACCCAAAATTACTCAGAGTCGTCTCATCGATCGACGCTTGTGACCGATTATTTGACCAAAAATCACATTTCAATCATTAACTACTCCCCGTATTCACCTGATATGGCACCGTGCGACTTCTTATGCGTTATGCAGCCGTAAAGTCCATTCAAAAGGCCTTCCAACGAGCTAAAACACTCGTTCCACATGCTTTTGGATCGTGCAAAAAGCTGTATTGAAGCAGAAGTATACTATTTTGAATAAAATAAATTGATTTTGCCGAAAAAACCATTTGTTCTTTCTTTTTTAAAGTCCTGTTTACTTTGGAACAGAACTTGTACACTAATTAAGCTAAATCAATCGAAACTTGCTCAGGACAATTTGTTTGTTTATTGACAGTATGAAACCGGATTATAACGCAGTTCACTCCACATATAACGGTTAAGTTAAAAACGAAAAGTGCGATACCTGGCCACAAAAGGACTTTGTAGGAGCCGGTATCAAAATTGGACAATGGTAGTGTTACTTCCCAACTTTAAACAAAACAACTCTTCTACAGTGACTTCAATGTCATGATGCGTGTGCAGCAATGCCAGTCCAATCAATCTATTTTGAAGCTTGTTCGTCCTCAGCAATGTTTTATGCGGCGAAGTGTCGAATAAGAGCGTTCAGAGCTCGCATTCGCCACAGGAAGTGTGCAGAACATGCGTTGTCTTTTGACTTTTACTTCTGCCTCCAAATGGCACTGTCAGTGATCAAGTTCACCTTTGAGCTTCAATCGAAAGTTTTCAAGTTACTTTCAAGTTTTCTCTTAATTTCAATAATTTATCTCAGAGTCTTCGGGATATTTTCGGTAAAAAAAATCAGCTCTAGGCGCTGAGGTCCACATGTTCTGTGGCTGAGGACTTGAAAAAGGCTCGAATTTGACTATATTTGGACGGCATACCTGAAGCACTGTTTACTCAAGGTTTCGTTCCTATCACTCTTAAAAAAGATAAAATACCAATGTTAAAATAATATTATAAACCGAATTTACTTAAGTTAGTTTATTATTTCATGAGATGTAGAGCTTAAGCTAAAGGTGGGTGACGCCACGCCACTTGTCCAATTTTAATACAGAATCCTTTGAAGCATTTCTCTACCATCTCGGATGTAAATGCTTCTATTAGTTAATGTGCAACATCACAGTTATATGTGGAAGTGCTGGTTATCATCGGATCCTTTTGTACGGCACATAGTTTAGTTGAAATAGCCTTGTGATTTGTGAAATATGCTCATTAAACCTATAAGAGAAGGGAGGGCGCCTACTTTTTAAAAATATTTAGCTCAAAAATTCCCCCTTCCATTCCAATACCTTGTACCAAATAACTGTTTTGTACCTTCATTAAGAGCTTAGTTATAGCCCCTTATAAAATTTCGCTTAACGGTATTTTAGCGATTTGGCCATGGTCCGACTCTAGCTATCTGCATTATCAACCTCCCTTCAGTGCCTAAAAATTCATATATCCAGGTTTATCAATATACATATGTAAATTTGTACTTAAACTATCGCTTTCTTGGGCGGACGAATGGACAGAGTCACTCGGAATATCTCTATATATATATATATACATATGTATAGTGAAGAATTGCAATAACTTTTATACAAATAAACCATTAAAAAGGAATTTTTTTCTGTTTTCCTTCGGATATAAACGTTGCCAAAAATTGTTAATTGTTAGAGATATTAATTTCATTATCATAATAATGATAATATCAGAATCTTGTTTATTTGAATACTACTGGATATATCGCAATCATATTATATCATATATACTTAACAGGTCACATGACACATAGATGGGGCTACTACAATTAAATCGATATGATTGTTAGTTAGCTCTAAGCCTCAAAAGAGATTTAATATTTGTTATTGAGACAAAATGGATAAAAAGGAATTTCGCCTGTTAATAAAATATTGCTTTTTGAAGAGAGAAACAGTTTGATGTCCAACTTCCTTACACTGCCCAAGGGTAATCAACCATCATGGATAGTTTAGACGTGGTGAAATGAGCACCGCAAATGCGTGAACGCAGTAGACGCCCAAAGAGGCTGTTACTGACGAAAACATCGAAAAAGTCACAAAACAATTTTGTATTAGCCCTAAAAAATATTAACTGAACGTATGCATCAAAAAATTCGCGAATATTTGGGTATGAGAAAGCTCTGTGTAAAGTGGTTGCCGCGTAAGCCCACTTTTGACCAAAAATAACGAAGATTGAGTTTATTCGAAGCGTGTAAAAGTGTTCAAGCGTAATACATCCGAGTTTTTGCGTTGATATGTGACAATGGATGAAACATGGTTCCATCATTTCACTACGAAGTCCAATCGGCAGTCATCCGAGTGGACTGCACATGATGAATGCGCTCCAAAGCAAAGGCAACAGCCGGTTGGCAGAGTAATGGCGTCTATATTTTAGCATGCGCACGGAGTAATTTCTATGTATATTGAATAAAAAAAACAATTTTGCCAAACAAATCTATATTACTATATGTAGTAGTCTGGGGACTTTTCACTTGACCTATTAATTGGCTTTTATGTTGTCAAATATATTTCACGAATTAACAAAAGTGTACGTTTTATTTACAATTTACATGCTGTGCTATGCTTCTTCTTCTCAACTCAAAAAAAGAATCCCACATGGGGGCCATTAGCGTAATCTAGTATTCTAACATTCTTAAATTTACACATAAATCAGAAAAATCCATTTTTTATCTGCAACATTGAAGTGTAAAATATGCAACAGAGCTGCTGTAACTATTACGTAGCTCGAAAGCACCCTTTATGTAAATAACATAAATAAAAGAAATTCAATCATGTCAGTATATTAATTGTATATTCCTTATAGCTACCACCTATTTTGGGAATTTGGGGAGAAATGGGTCTCGATGAAGCTACATTTTCATGTACTATTTTAAAAAAAGATGGAAAATCGATAAAAAAAACTCTGTTTTTGATTGGATTTCTTCTGCCATGCATTGTTATAATAGTTTCGTATTCATGCATTTATCTAACAGTTTTGCGACAAAAGAGAAAAATGGAAACTCATCGCAATTATAAAGTTACATCGAATGAATCAGTATTTACCTCTAGAAAACACAAAGAAGATAACAGATTAACAGTAATGATGGTTTCTATTTTCGGCTGCTTTCTTGGTTGTTTTTTGCCATTAATGCTGGCAAATGTAGTGGACGACGAAAGAAAAACAAATTATCCTTGGTTTCACATAATGGCATCAATATTGGCTTGGGCGTCCAGTGTGATTAATCCGATTATATACGCAGCAAGCAATAGGAGTTACAGGTAATTGAATACACTGTTTTTTTAAATAAAAAAATTCTGAATTATATTTCGTAAAAAAATATGAATGAAATGAAAAGGCCTAATTTTCGTCGAATCATTGCAATTTTTTCTTTTCAAATATTCCAAAAAATGTTTTTTTCCGTTGAAACTTTTAGCGTTAAATTCTTTCAGAGTGTTAGGATTTTTATTTATACGGCGACTTGTCATGTTCAACATAGCGCACGTAAAATTTTTTATCAGTGGGTTTCGAACAGGCCCCTTCTTAAAAAAGTCTTCAATGAAGCAAACCGAGAATTAATCATTTTTACAATAATTTTACTAAAGATACACTTTTTTACGACTCAAATAAAACTTTATGACGTTACTACTACACCACACAATAATTATCACTTCTATGAATGTTTCTACAATTGCTGAGGAGCCCTTCAAATATTATAGCCATTCCCGAACATTCTAAAAAATAAACTTGATAATTAAATTTTTGTATGCTTCTATTCGCCGAATTTTTAACCTTGATTTCGAAAACATGTTAAGTTATGGAGCTCACTACAAAAGGAAATTATCATTCCTACCCCATTATTGGTGAATAATGACGTCCTTTAGATTATAAAATAGTTATGTTTAATAAAACTGAATTAATTTTTATGTTCGTCGTAAAATTATTAAATTTCCTCAATTTTTCAAGAAGGTAAATTTTTTAAGGATCTTAAATATTTTTTAACTCTCAATGTATAATAGTGTAGAGTTAAGTACAATTATTACGATTATAAATATATTAATCACATGAATGTATCAATAGACAGTGTTGACAACTGCTCTTGAATTGTTTCCTGATTAAGTGTTGATAATATACACAATCATCTGCTGTTGATAGACAATAGCTCCTCGTAAAATTCAATTTGATATTCTGTTGTCGAAAAGCAGCTGTATTCGCGCAATTATAGATGCGTAATAGTGAGCTACTCATTTGTCGAAAGTACGAATACGCTAACTTGAGTTACGTAGCTTCAGCTATACTTTGGTATTAAGTTAAGTCTATCTCGACGAACAAATCTACTAACAAATTAAAAGTCGAATACTTTCTCTAGGCAGCTTATTGATATATGATATTTATGCCTTTATTAATTAATTGAATTCATTTTCAAAGTTGTAATTGATAAATAATAATTTAATGAAAATTTATATTTATACAGGATTGCATATTACAATACAATAAAGCATTTAAAATTTTGGGGTAAGCCGTTGTCATCGATTCATAGTAGAAGCGTACATCTCAGTAAAAACGAAGACTACACAGGACCACTTAGGAGCATACCTTTGTTTCAAGTTACCAGCGAGAAACACGTGAATAATTTGTGCCAAACATACTCTGTATAAGAAATAATAATCAATTTATAGTATTATTTACTTATATTTATAAAGTACGTACAACTTTTTATTTTATGTTGTCTTAAGTGTATTGTCTTGCCAATAGAGCCCTTAAAACTGTGTTTAACTGAACACAAAACCTATTGGACATAGGTTTTCTTACAAAGCAAAAATACTAGTTCATTAACAATTTTTGGAAAAATAAACAGAAATAGTAGAAAAATATGGTTTATTGCCTATTTTATGAAGAATCAAAACATTGATTCAATAATTAAAGAGTTTTAATTTCACTTTTACGTATACGAAGGATGGTAAATGTAAAGTATGATATTACTTAAATATTGAATTTATAAAACCCACAGCAAACAGAAGTGAGTATTAGTATATTAAAAAATTACTTTTTGTAAAGACTGTCACTTTGTAAAGAAATAAATTAATTTCTGTTAATAACTTTTTTACAAGACATTTGCATTGATTTTATTATTTTAGTTTTTTTCGAAAGCAAAACAGTTAAAATTGGTTTCCTTAACGCCTGAAACCTTTTAAAATTTCGATCCCAGCATAAAAAAAATAGCAGACGTTATGATTTAATTATGTTAATACATGTATTAAGAATTTAGTGATGAATTTGATTTTCAACAACTGAGTATTGACACCGCTGTTTTTCCTAAGGCCCATACCAGCCGGTTTATTAGATGAAGCTACTATAATCTATATCTATCACTGAGTTTGCATTTTTGTTTGTAATATTCGGCTGCATTACTAATAATGGCAATTTTAATAAAAAAGACTAACTGAAGTGAAGGGGTCAGTGGGGTAATCTTTTTTCAAACATTTTTTTTTCGGCATTTTCTGTTCCTTATACCCTGAGAATTAATGTAGAAAGCCACTTTACCATTGAAAGGTTTCGAAAAAGGCCCAAAAATAATAATACCGCTCGACGTTCGGAGCGCTCGGAGTGCACAACTCAAACGCGTTTTTCTCAAACACACTTTTAAACTGGCGGACATGATTCCGGTCGAACTACTCAACAGATTTGATAATTTTTTTTTTAATGTTCACAAAACGCCTAGCTATCGTCCATATATTCATAATTTTTTATAATTAATTGACAATTTTATGTCAAAATTTATGTAAAAAAACATGAGGAAAAATTAAAAAAAAAACGTTAAAAACGATTTGCAACTTTACTTAGGGCTTTTTCGGTAATGTAAACTGTGTAGTATGCATGACGCAACCACACAACATGCACGTCTGTCATATTTATGAAAATTGAAAGATCGAAAACACAACTCTGTCATAGCTGCTGCGTAAAAACGTATAGATATTGCACATAAATCAACTGTGAGTAGCTAATATAATATCATTGTAAGCGATTTTGTTTTAATAAATTTGCGGATTTTTTAATTTGGAAGACAATCGAAGAAGATATTATTTTTGGAATAACCCGTTTACCTTTAAAGATATATTGATAAATTTCTTATTTTTACGTGATTTCTTCTCTTTTTGTGTGAAATCGGTAATTTTTGACATCTAACTTGTCAGTGGGAGTATTAATAAGTAATATTTCACACATTCTTAACTTTAAAATGAAAAAAATGCGTAATTTCATCCAATGGCATCAGCCAGCAAAGCAATTATACTTATGTATATCAACCAAATTCCTCTTTGGGTTTACGAACTACCAATGTTGCGTACTTAACAGTTTTCAACTGCACTCAGTTGAATTGAAATTGAGTTGGAAATAACTGACGAAATGAAAAAGAACACCATGCCACCATGCATTTACAGTACTCCCCTATTAACATCCTTGACATTTTACTGGTTTCGAATATACAGATTTCTCATATTTCTAGATTTTCGAACATATTCAATATTACACATGACCGAAAAATCACATTCCGAAGTCGATACCCATCGGGTCATTGCTGACTATGAAATATTGGCAGTCTACTATAAGTGTGTTTTTATTTTAGTTTGGCACGCATCAATATCATAAAATCAAAAAAAATTTCAATCTGTAACTTACACATTCCGTTTCCTGCATAAACACTAATTAGATTTTATTTCTTTGTAACATATCTCTATTTTGTTGATTGCATTTTTGTATCATATAATAAAAAAAAACGGTTATACATATGTATGTACTTATATGTACATATTCTGGCAAAACAGTATTCATTAATCAGTGACGTGGCAAATAGTGAAAATGTTCACATTTGTGACCACGACCACAAGCTTTATATGTA
Source organism: Bactrocera tryoni (assembly GCF_016617805.1). Taxonomy (NCBI): domain Eukaryota; kingdom Metazoa; phylum Arthropoda; class Insecta; order Diptera; family Tephritidae; genus Bactrocera; species Bactrocera tryoni. Next base: position 38,524,441 of record NC_052502.1, read on the forward strand.
CATATATGGTTGTAATAAATTTATGCAGTGGAGAATTGTGTGAAGATGTAGTGAAATTTTTACATTTGTAACAATCTTAACAATTGATTGCAAAGTTAAGTTATGCTTCTTTTGAATAATATCCAACTGAACCAAAAACCGTCGAGTATGCGAGATGCGTATTTGTTGTCAACACTTCCTTGCTTCACATTTGATAATTTATGCAAATCTTGTTGTTTATTCTCTATTGATTTATTTATAGTATATAAATTGTACAAGTTATAATTCATTTTGGTGTTTTCACATATTTTCGTGAACGAAATCAGATAATATTGCGATATATTTGGTTGGGTAACTATCAGGATACATTAACATTACTGTTGAATTTTTATAAATTAACATACTATACGTGTATATCTTAAACCATTTATGTATTAATAGTTTGTACATTTAAACGAGACAAAAAGTAATTACTTATTACATTAAGAAAGTTTAATATATCTAAGGTTAGTTGTTTCACATTCTAAAAGCTTATAAAATTCCGCAAAAGCTTCAATGGCAAGCGACTTATATTTTACTTGTTTGCTATTGAGGAATTTATTACATTCGTATATATGACAACATAATAATTAAAGCAGGATTAATGATTAGACTGAAATAAAATACTTGGACGGCACAATCTTATGCTTAAACAGTTAAATATTTGGCTTTTTGCATACATACAATTAAATGTATTCTATTGATAATGGAATGATTTTTTATAAATATTTTAATGAAATAAATATATGAGCTTATGCAACCAATATAAAACAATGTTCAATAATATAAAAACTTAAACAATAATTAAAAATCTTGCAGTGTTTTCTTATCTATTAAATCGTATGTTGGTTTAGAACACGCGTATTTTATATGAGTGTGTTCCAAAATGTACGAGTAACATTATTATTTGTATTTACTTATGAACGAAATAAGCGTAATATTATGCGCACTGGTATTTGTAAGATTACATATTAATATGCATCTTCCGCCGTATATTTTTTACTTTGACTTTCACAAACTTTCCATGATGGTTAGAAATTCCAGTCAATGATATATATATATCATATATTATGGTTTAGCTCCTGTAGATATAGTGTAATGCGCATTGTTGACATCAGACGATATTTAAGCATTCGACTCCTACAAAGATGAAGAAAAATAAATCTGTATTTAATGTATTTCATTCCTGTTGTTGTAATGATTGTTTTATTAAATGCAGCCCTATTTCCGTTGCCGTTTTAAAACGAAATAAAAATTACTTTTGACATTACTGTTGGACTTATCGACATTTATCGAAAATAAATTTTTATTCCCTATTTTCAAACGAATAAATGTTGAGTAATTTTGTAACAAGAAGCAGTTGGGAATTTTAGGGTCAGAAAATTCTATGTATGCCAAAGGTTCATTTGCATCTCCATGTTGCGACGGAAGCGGTTGCAATAAAGTATATAAAATTGCATTTTTTAACGAATGAAAATAAAAACGAAACGACAATTAAAACGGGACAAAGGGAATAGGGATTCACGGATGAAATGTAGTAATGATTAGAGTACACAATTTATAACTACATCAAATTTGATCGAAAATTAATTTCATTCGCTATTTAAGTTACTCGAATTCCGTTAAGCGGTATGCACTAATAAAACGTAAATACACTTATTTAACTTACTTTTAAATTGTCAAAATAATGCATAATTTGTTCGTAATCCATTTCAAAACCATCAAGGACTAGGTCGTCTCTACTATCAACGTGATCATATGCTGTATTAGAAAACATAGGATTTCCAACAACTGTAGCTCTCTTAACTTCCTTTTTCAAGACGGATTTAATCTCTGATCTCGGTTGCAATAATTTAGCCCCCTCCTTCTCTTCTATTGAATTTGACGTCGGTGTCTTATTTTCTGGTGCTTTGTATATAATGCAATCTCCTATAAAATAATTATGGAGAAATTATTAAAGATTCCTAGTTAGCTACTGTGTTAAGAATTTTGTTTATTGGTACTACTTACCAGTAACACTGTCTACTTTACTATTCTGTGGTAGCGAATCAAATTGGAATGCAGTTTTTCTACTATAATCAGCAAATTGTACTATCTTTTCTGCGTTGTGCATTTCATTGTAATTTTGTTGTAAAGACTTGTGCATCAAATGGGTATCCTTTTGTTTTTGGTCAGTGTTTTTGACAACTCCTATTTCGAAAAGATTCACGTCAATTTCCTTTTCTTCGGTTTCAACTTTACCCAAACCCACCCGCTCTTCATTATCCTTAAATAAAAGATAAAAAAATATGTTAGAATCAACCGTTATGCGAATTTAAAATATCTTTCAATGAAATAAAACCAACTGATTTTTTTTAAGGAAATTAGAAATTATTGCGTTTTGTAAACTACAAGCATATTTGGTCTAAATAAATTATAATATAAATAGTATATATATATATATTATATACCCTGTCAAGAAAGTATCGGGAATTTATAAATAAAACGAAAATTTTTCAATCATCTAAGTTTATTTTATCGCCTTGAAAGTAACATCCATTTGAAACACATGTGCCAACTCTTCCAATCGTCAAAACATTTTTTATAGGCACTTTCCGGGATGGCCTTCAGCCCTCGCGTCGAATTTGTTTTAATGTCTTCAATTGAGTCGAAGCGTGTTCCCCGAAATGGATATTTCGGTGTGGAGAATAAGAAAAAGTCACAGGGGACCATATCATGTGAATACGGTGCTTTCTCAATGATATTTGTTGAGTGTTTGGCCAAAAAATTCATTCACAATGATGGCTTTGTGCGATGGTGCGTTATCATGATGAAGAATCTACGAATTGTTGGCCCACAAACTCGGACGTTTCCGACAGATAGCGTCTCGTAGGCGCCTCATAACACCAGGATAATACTCTTTGTTGACGATTTGACCAGTTGGAACGTATTCATAGTGGACGACACCGCGAACATCGAAGAAAACAATGAGCATTACTTTCACTTTCGATCGGCTTTGGCGCGCCTTTGGGCCGCCATTCGGATGATTGCTGGTTCGCAAGTGTGTCATATTCATAGACCCATGTCTCGTCCCCAGTAATTATGCGTTCCATGAAGGTGGGATCCGAATTGGCTCGATCCAGCATGTCTGCAGTCTTTTTTGAAGGAAATACAGCTCTATCGGAACAAGTCTTACAGGAACGCGTTGCATGCCCAATTTTTCATGCATAATCGTACGTACGCTCTCGTGTGACATCTTCAATTTATGGGCAATCTCTCTCAAGCTCATATGGCTATTTTCGACAACAATCATCACTTTTTCAACGTTATCGTCGGTCATACTCGAGGCATGCCTTCGACGGTCTCCCGACCCTCCTTGAAGGCTCTGTACCACTCGTAAGTACGAGTTTTTGATAGTGCAGACTCACCAAAAGCCTTCCGCAACATTTTCAACGTATCGGCAGACGAAAATTCGTTCGCAACACACAATTTAACATAAATACTTTGATCAATATTTTCGGTCATTGTAAAATTCGACAAACACTACCTAGGTCGACTGACATAAACAGCTGCTGTAAATACACTGGTTGACAGATCGCGCTAATTTTTTGCATCATAATTGAGGACAGTTGTACCAACCTAGGATATAAGCGCGAGATTTAAATGAAGAATTCCCAATACTTTCTTGACAGGGTGTATATAAATGAATATCGCTGAACATAAGGAAGTGGAAGATTACTTCACAGCCACGACTATTCGAGGGCATTCTGGAATCAAAACTTTAATTCAAGAAGCACACAGTTATAGCAAGTAAGATCTAAACAGCTTTATCGATAATGATGGCAAGAGTAGCAAGAAGATTGTCGGGAAAAGATACCCACTAATTTCATCAAGATATTTTTTGTATACATTTTTTTTGCAAAGTTGCAAAGTCATTCAGAAGCAAAATTATTTTCAAATTAAGTAAATGCGTAATCGGCAATCGTAATTCCTATTCAACTTGTTTTAATAAGAAATGAGAGAGTTAATAATTCAACAATTATACTTACGAAACTTACGAGAGCCCTTACTCCAATATTACGATGGGGAGGTACAGGAGGCTTATATTCGATTGCTTTTATGCAGCAATTAGAACTATTTATTTCAGGCCTGAATATTAAATAAAATATTTGCAATAAATTCCAAAAATATACAAATTTGTCTTTAAGTGTACCTTGGAATTGCTTCTTGGCCATGACTGGAGATTTTTAGATGATTATCGAAAGAAGTGACCGAACTGTCGATAAAGTTAATGGGGTTATTTGTAATCTTTATGCGCGCATCTGAAAAGGTACAATTTTTTAAATCCATAAAAGTTTTAATTATTTATATAATGGTGGTGCAGTTTTTCTTTGTCTAATATGCTTCCTAAAAAAATCTTATAGAAATTTTCGTCGTTTATATGAGCTTATTTAACAGAGACATCAAGTCTGAGCATTCTGATAATATTTGTACATAAAAACTACAATACTGAGCAACAGTTATACAAGGTGCGTTCCAAAGTAAATAGGACTTAAAAAAAAAACAACAGCAAATGGTTTTTTCGGCAAAATCAATTTATTTTATTCAAAATAGTCTCCTTCAATAAAGCTTTTTGAATGGCCTCTACATCTGCATAACGCTTTCCTTTCAAGGGCAAATGTATTTTTTCGAAAAGGAAGAAGTCGCACGGTGCCATATCAGGTGAACACGGGGAGTGGTTAATAGTTAAAATGTGAGTTTTGGTCAAATAATCGGTCACAAGCGTCGATCGATGAGACGATTTTGAGCAATTTTTGCGAAACAAACCGTTCACACACCTTTCGTAAGCCCAAATGTTCGGTCAAAATGCGATAAATCGATGTTTTGGTGATATTCAATTCAATTTCCATGAATTCCAATGATGATTTCGGCTGTTTTGTGATGAATTCACGCACAGTTTCGATGGAATTTCCGGTGATCACGGATTTTGATTGGCCCACACGTTGATCGTCATTTATGTCCTCACGACCACTTTGAAAATGTTGAAACCACTCGTGCACTCTGCTACGGGATAAGTTTTACCAATTTTAAAACAAAATTTAATGTTGGCCCTTTGTTTGAGGCTCATTTTCGCACCGATAACACCAACATCTGACACTTAAAACGCAATAACTTCGCTTCCGATCAATGAAATGTCATGAAATTCTCCCTGGACAATCGATAAAGATAGCAGATTCTAACGCACCAGTCGACATATACATAGATGGTGCCACCAGGGGGCGCTACATTCAAAAGGTACTGTTTATTTTGGAACATACCTTGTATGTAAGAATTAACGATGTTTTATTCAATGATTGTTTTCAAATTTGTACTGATTAATTAATGGAAATTACTAAAAATATGCTACTGATAATAAATAGGTCTTAAATGTGGATCCTGAGTTTATTCGTATTTACGTTTAAGATATCTATTAGGAAGTTTTATTTTTGAATGACGAATCGATCAATATAAATAATTTAATAAAAGATGTAGTTTTAAGTTTTTATTTCTTTGAAACAAGCAGATTAGATTTATCCAATAGTATACATACATACATATATGTATATATATACACGAAGTTGATTTTTTCGGGGACTTGCCCGATATGCATACTAAATATATAAACGGGAGAAATTAGGTTGTATGCACGTTTAGAAAATATTTAGAGTAAAACACTGAAATTGCCGTATCAATAGTGGAATGAAAATAAATTGCTGCTGTACTAGAGCAGTAATAAATAACTCACCTCGATTATTGGTGGTTGTGTCATTAGCCGTTGCTGATCTATCCATTGTTGAACGTCCCAGCCAAACCCAGTCATGCACATTAGTGGTTGATTCTTTAGGAAATCGTAAATCCTTCGACAAAATATTAGGCGAGATAATAGCCTTACTCAGTTCTAAGGGACCATTTCCAGTGTCAAGAACTCTTGGTCTAAATTTCGATGCATATACAACACAAGAAATTACGAATACCACGATAGCAAAGCAAAAAGCAGTGAGCAGTACATATACCCCGACTTCCATAGACGACATGTCATTACGAAAGGAATATTTTCGATAGTTTTTTAAGGGTTGTGTACTTCCATGATGTTGCCTTGTTTGTACCATAAGATTGTCCTCATTATAGATTGAATTTTTTAATGGGATGCCTACTGTTATATTTTTTCATTACTTTGAAATAATTAATTTATAAATAATTATATTTACCGATAATATCAGCTAAATCGCCGTTTATCCGGAAATTTTTTCTATCTTTGCCTACGATTCCATCATTTTGAATTGATTCAAGTTTGTTATTATTATCAAAGTTATTGAAATCTACTTCAACGGCTGCTAGTGAGCTTATTAGAGGAGAAAAATTCGATTTGATATGTTTTGAGGATGTAACACTTCGTCGCATACGACAATCCTCCGACAAAAGTAATGTTACCCGTAAAAGGTCGCCGCTTCCTTCGCCTACCGCTATAACTCTTGGATGATGTGACGCCAACATTGGTGCAAATGCAACGACTTCGGTATCCAAACTCTCCACCAGCAAAAAGTAGTCTTCCACAGAAATATCTCTGTTAAACAGATAGAAACAAATATTAATTTAAGTAATTTGGGGAATACATTACTTCAATCACATTAGTACATCAGGAGATATATAGTATATAACCAAATATTAATTTACAAAAACGAAAAAAAAAACATTTTCTGGAGATCACAAATTTTAATTGATAAATTAAGGAAGGGCTAAGTTCGGGTGTAACCGAACATTTTATACGCTTGCAACTTGCAAAGCCTGCTAAATACATTGAGGTGCTGGCAAAAAAATATATCGAAAGAGTTCAACCTCATTGTTCGAAGAAATAGTGGAAGGATTACAATCAAATTTGCTATCGTATTAACTTATTTTGTAAACTTAGTTTTATTACTATTATATATTTTTAGCGAAAATTATTCTAAAATCGTTGGGGCATAGAAATGGAAGGGCTGATTGTAAAAATTTTTCATATTGCTGTGATAAATTTGAAAACATATGTATTCATGGTACCCATTTAATGTGGTATTTATATAAAAATATCAAAGAGGCAAAATGCAACATGAGTTAAATGAGCGCTAGTGGCAATATTGCTATAACTCATCTCTTTTTTACATTGTACCATTTATTCAAAATAGTGTACCGAAATAAAATCTTATGGGAACTTGTTGAAAGCAGATTCAAGATCACACGTGTCGTTTGAAAATCTTTTGATGTTTATTTTGGGTCCAATAAAGGGAGACGATCTTTTCAATCAAACTTGATCGTGCAAACAATTTCCAACTGAAACTTAACCAGCAATTAAGTTGTATCACTTAGGTTCTAGCGGTGAAGGAGCTACTCTGCCAAAGATTGCGGGCTTATTTGGAATCAGTGATGGTGGTATAGTTTCAGGTCAAACTTCGTCAGTTTTCTGCAGTATGCATTAACATGTTTTTTTTTTCTTTTCGAATTTAACTGAGCGCATAATGTGCTATTGAAATCTAAGGACCAGTATTTACTTTGGCCAAATAAGAAAGAACGCAGAAACTTGGAGTGAGTTATCTAACTGCGTAGGATATGTGGATGGTACCGAAATTCCAGTGGCGGAAAAACCTTCACAAGATTCAGAAGCGTACTTTTCACAAAAGCCAATCTACTTCGTTAAGACACAAGCCGCGTGCGTATTTGCGAATTATCGAATGAGGCAGATACATTTTTTGGAGAAGGTGAATGGGGCTCAGGTGACAGTGCATATAAATTATATAGTACTGTTATAACGTCATTCAGACAGGATTCCAGAAATTTAACCCAGAGTGAAAGGAAGTTTTTTAACAAAGTATGTCGATATAGAATTCGAACACTGTTTTGGAATGCTCATAGAAAAATTTGGTAGTTTAAAAAGCTTAAGGAGCTATACCAGAGTGACACTTTCAAAAAAAAAAACTTCTTTTTATTTGCTTTTTCGATAGCTTGTATTATCATAAATATCCTGTGAAATCGGGAAGGTCGTAACTTGCATAGTTTTTGGAAGGCAGCGTTCTAAAAATCGACCGCTCGGAGGTGCAAACATATATGTATGTATAAGTGAAAGTTTAAACGCGTTTCTCTATAAAAAACATTTTTCAAAATTGCTGGCTTCATAACTCAACGCGAAATTGACAAATCGACTTAATTAAAACTGAGTATTTTTTAAAAATCTATTTACTATACAATGACCTACGATCTTTTTGATGGGTTGAAAATTGGGGGGGTTGCTCGGGTAAGATTTTTATTGTGTAGCAACAATTCTGGTGACTAAATTTTCAAGCCTCTTTTTATCAACCGATTATTAAGGCCACGTGCTTTGAGATGTAAAAACCTACAAGAGTTGCCAGTTCATTGGAGGGCGAATAAAAAGGCTTGGATGACAACATTTGCTTTGTTGGATGCTTTGTTCCTGAAGTTAAAATATACAAGGTGCGTTCCAAAGTAAACAGGACTTTAAAAAAAAGGACAGATGGTTTTTTCGGCAAAATCAATTTTTGATGAATTCGCGCACAGTTTTGATGGAATTTCCGGGGATCACGGATTTTGGATTGGTCCACATGTTGATCGTCATTTATGTCCTCACGACCACTTTGAAAACGTTGAAACTACTCGTGCACTCTGCTACGAGAGAGGCAATCATCGCCATGAACTTGTTTCGGCAAAAGTTTTGCCAATTTTAAAATAAAATTTAATGTTGGCTCTTTGTTCGAAGCTTATTTTCGCACCGATAACACAAACATACCGACACTTAAAACGCAATAACTTCACTTCCAATCAATGAAATGTCATGAAATTTTTTTTGAAATTCTCAATGGACAATCGATAAAGATAGCAGATTCTAACGCAGTCGACATAGAGATAGCGCGATCAGGGGGCGCTAGATTCTAAAAGTCCTGTTTACTTTGGACAGCACCTTGTACAAGAAATTTAGTTATTTGATCTTTTCTTTTTAATGATGCTTGATAATTAAGTAAGAGATTCAATGCGGGTAAATCCGAGGGAAAAGCTAGTTAATTATAAATTCAAACCTTAAGGGAGTTTTAGATCCATCTGAAAACTCTAGATCAATATCTAGTAATCCTTCTTGGTATTGCGCAGTTAGCTTATTTGTCACTGAAGTTTCTGCTGTATAACCGTTGTCAATCGTGCTGTCCGGTGAAATAGTTAACTGCAGTCCTGAAATCACTCGCACAATCAGCCTTCTTATACTGACTTTGTCACTTCCTACTCGAATTTCTTTAGTTCCTATCACCCGTCCTGTTATGGGTGATAAAACCTAAATTGATTTAATTTTTTATTGTTGTTAATGACTGGTTATATAATTGGTTATAGTTATAATACCTGAATATCTGTACGTCCCATCGATTTTCCTTGCAGTATTCGTCCTTTTAATATGGCTATTTTGGGATCGGACACCCTTAGAAGGGGTTGAACTAAATCGGTAACTCTTAAGCCAGTTCGACGCGAAATAAAGTAACTTATTCTTCCAGAGTTCTAGAAAACAAAATTTGACAATATTTTCATAAATCGTAAGACATTAAATATTTTAACCCTTACTTGGTCAATTGCTAAAAATCTTGCAAAGACTTCTATTGGACTTTGTTGATATCGCGCTTTGCATATAATTTTATCTGCACTAGCATCATTTTTATATTGATTCCATCCCGTGGATCGTTTTTTACGATGCTGATTTTGTTTGATTGAGCTAAAAAGTGGAATTGATTAATGTGTTAGAAAAACCAAATGAACTAAAAATGGTATTACAAAATACTGGTGTCGTCAATAACTTTCCATCCTTTTATTTGTGATAACCTAAAGTCCGACACGTAAACCTCTAATGGAAATTCTGGCATCCATACAGTAAACTTTGCTAACCCAGCATAGGATCCATACTTTACAATAACCGAGGCATTAGAGGAACCTCTGATTTCAGAGCCATCTACATAAACCGAACTGCACGAAGATGATACCTGAAATCAATTGATGAGTAGAAGTTAAAAAACTTTTAAGCATTTGATAAATTAGTAATGGTATATATATAGCTATGACGACTGAAGTGGAAGGTTCCCACGACAGTCGGGTCTACGTAACCTAAACGGACACGGATTTTTTATCCGGTCAAGAACTGTCAACTCGGTAGGATTCTACCGCTACAACACCATAACGACTGACGTGGGACCAACGGTAGTTAGCAGACGTGTATTAAGCTTATCCTTAGGCATGTCGGTCCGGTCTAGTCACCTTCATGTAGAAGATCTAGAAAAAACCTATTAAACAAGTATTGACAATTTTATTTAACATAGTTATGTTGCCAAAAAACTGAGACATTCGATATTCACAAAATCGAGCACCAGTAACAGTCACTTTTTGACCTGCCTTTTTTTCAGAAAGCATGGTCCAATTACGCTTCCAGCCCAAAAGCCATCCCAAACAGTGACCCGTTGCATTTGTTTTTCAACAATCACAAGTGAGTTCTCAGAATCGCAAAAGCGGCGATTAACAAACTCATCAAGTTGAAAATGTGCTCATCGCTTATTATGATTTTGCTCGAAAAATCAGCACTCCATTCTTTCGTTATTTTTGAATTATTGTTCAATAATGAAGATACGTTGTTCTATCGTGTAACGCTCCACTTTTAAAGCCTAAACTGTCAGCTGCCGATTTTCTTTTTATAGGGCTTGTCAACCTTTTACTACATAAATGGCGAGAAATTTAAACCTAGCGTAAAGTTTAGGGCGCCCTTTATACTATCCATATGTATAGTATTTGTTTAAGTTTGAAGCATCTGAAAGGAAAAACTATACAACAATTGGGCAATAAATTAATGTAAAATCGATTTAAGCCATCTTCAAAAATGTATTAATCATAACTGTGTCTCCCAGTAATACAAATTTTACATCTACTGCTTTTGTATGGTATAAATGAGAACGCCTGTCAATCTGTTATATGAAATATCCAAACTGAGGTAATTATTTATTAGAACAACAATTTGAAGTAAAAAAGTTTGCTTATTTGTAAATTATTCCATTCGATTGTAACTGAAAAAGGTTATAGAAAATAAAACACGAAACTTTAAAAGAAGGTATAGTGCAGGTATTTTTTCAATACTTACCTTAATTACACTTTCGTCTTCAGCATAACAGGAACTCTGTAGCGTAACATCAGCTACTTTGCCAGCTTGTGAAACGATGAAAACTTTTATTGCTTGCGCTACTTGACGTCCGGTTAGCACCGCGGTATTGATTAATTCCCAGTTCTATGTTTAATAAAAGTAATTTAAAAATACATGTTTTTGTTTTCAAATAAAAAACGAAGATTTTTCAGAGCAATTTCAAAATGACAAAGAACATTTTTTAATAACAAATCACAACTTAGAAGAAAAAAAAACGAAATATTGTCAATAACACAGTTCTACGAAAAAAACTTTTTTGTTGCCCTGAATATCTTAGTAAATTTTGATGATTTCAAGGGTAAATTTTTTCACAATTGTCTCTTTGTTTACTTCCTTATTTTTCAAAACATACCTGACATTACAAAGGTTTCAGTTATTTTGTTTCATATTTTTTGTAAAGTGAAATGAAAATAACGATTTTAAAATAAACGAGAGCAAATCTTACAAAACCATTGATAGTTTCATGAACTGCGGGCAGAATTAAATTATCATCCGTTGTACAGCCAAGCTGCCAACTGGAGTGGTAGATAAGTCATCATTTTTAGTTTAATTCAATTATATTTATCTTAATCCGGTCGTATTGATATAAAAAAAACACTTCTGACCACTTAAGCTACTACTACACGCGATGCATTAATCGTATACAAATTATTATTACAGTGTTTTCAAAGATGTTTACTGCATTGCTTAATTAAAAAAAAAAAATATTAAATACAATTGACTATAAAGCAATATAAAATGTTATTCACTTTCAATGGTTCAAAATACATTAAAATTTTGCAAATACAGACAAATTTACTTACCTTAGCCATTGGTAAGACTGCTTGTATATCATCCTTGTTGATTTCCAATTTCGTTGTTAACCTTTTCTTGGATTCATCAGCTACTATACTAGCCGAAATTTGGTTTTTCGATTTGTCAGATTTATACACATAAGAAACATACCAAACTATTTTTCCACCATCCAATACATCTACTACTGCGTCACCAAGTTGAAGTAGCCAAGAGAATACTTCAACGGAACTGCAAATATTACGAAAGTGGGGTAAGTATGTATTTAATAATAAATACCTTTGATGACTACAATATCTCTAAAGTACTAATGGGATTTGGTTTTTAAACTTATCACATATATACTGTGATCAAATAGAAAGGTGAATTTTTGTCTATTTTCCAGTCATCATAGCATTTGGAAAAATCCACTGTCGTGATGGCCATCAGAGCCTTCTTCGATTCAGCTTTTGTATCCTCAATTGAGTGAAAACGATGTCCTCGGAGTGGTCATGTGAATTTGTTGCTACGAGTCTCAAAACCGAGGTATCTCAAATACTAATGAATAATTTGACGTCAAATTCAACATAGATGTTAATAGTACTACCAACTTATAGAAAAAAAATTTACCGATTCGAAAAACACGCGATGCATAAATTAAAAATTCACCTTTCAATTTGATCAGAGTAGTATAGAGTGGAAAACAAAAAAACGGGATACTTAGTTGTAGTGACTTTACATCGGTTTAGTATTAATAAATCAAATTCTATTATACAAGTAAGTGTTTATTACAGTAAGTACATTAAGTACATTAGGCGTGTTTTATTTGACCATCACAAGCTAATAGCTAAATCATGGACAAATAAAACGCACTTTACCATTGGAAGGTTTCGAAAAAGGGTAAAAAATAATACCGTTCAACGTTCGGAGCGCTCAGAGTGCAATCTTTGTGTTCCTTCAGTACCTCAAACTTTAAACGTGTTTTCAACCAACTTTACCATCCGAAAAAATTTGTTTATACACTCCACGATATACCTCATGATATGTGAAAAAAGCTCTATTGTAGAATAAAAATTTCTACTACCCTACTGACCCCTTAAAAACGTAGTGCGATTCAAAGTTAAAATCGAAAACAAAAACACTAATAAAAACTTATCAAATAAAAAAAAAACAGTTTCTCAAAAAAATTAACAAATAACAAGTAAGGAAGAGCTAAGTTCGGGTGCAACGGAACATTTTAGACTCTTGCAACTTGCAAAAACCAAAACCAGGAAAATACTTTAAGGTGTAAAACCAATCATATAGAGTAAAGTATGGTGGATGTTCGAAAATCCTGATATTAGTTATATAGGGGCTAGACCATGTTTTCGCTCAAATTTATCTATTTTAAGAGTGTAAAAATTGGGAAATTGCACGATTGCTTGCTACACAAGATTCTATTAGTGCATTGCATTGGACGATGAAACATATGTAAAAATGGACTCAAGAACATTACTAGGTCCCCAATTCTACACGAAACCGCAGGATAGTACTGCCGACCAGTCAGTGTTAATAATTGAAATAGAAATTTTAATACAATGCACCGGATCAAAAATTCATTAAATGGACTTCGAATTACTTCCGTATCCACCGTATTGTCTAGGTCTGATTTTTCAAAAGAATGCTCGCTGGGAAGAAATTTTCGCCGAATGAAGGACAAACCGTACTTCGAAAATGGTATCGAAATTGCAACTTTTCGATACCATTTTCGAAGTACGGTTTGTCCTTCATTCGGCGAAAATAATCGGTCGTTATAATCAATGTATTAGTTCCCTTGAAATAACTATGCTAATTAAAAAGTCCAAGCAAAAAGTGTGCTGAAGTAAGCAGAGTTTTAAAACGATAAGCGCAATATTTTCGTCTTTATTTAAGGTTTAATGGAGGATGGGGCCATGTGTAAACGCAAGGGAGGAAAGTTCCGGGTAGCCAAATAACAGCCGTTTGAAGGCGATCTAAAGTGAGAAGGCGAAGCATCTCTTCCACGTAAAAACGCCCAATGAATAGTAGAAAAACAGTCTTGTATCAGAGACCCCCTTTTCATGACGACCCTGCAAACGTGTTAAGGATTATGATTTAAATGCATGCATCTGAAATGAAAGGTCCCTTAATTGAGAAGGTGCCGCACCCGCCTCTGTGCAGCAAAAAACGCATGTCAACAAACACAAGGAAGGTTCGACGTCGAAAAGCTGCAATCACAACAGACAACCGAACGATTTTCTACTTGCGCTCCTGCTTTCTGAAAACAGTCATCAGCAAATCGGTATAAGAGAACTGTGGGACGGAATTTCAAGCTCCTTACGTACAGCTGCAACCGAAACCATTAGTTTTCGGAAAAGGCAAAAGAACGGTTGGTACGATGAGGAGCATCATGTCACAGTACCTACCACAAAACGTGCGGTATGGGATAGCTACCGAGAGTTGAAGAAAGAAACGAGACGCATTTGCAGACAAAAAAGAGAGTGGTCGAAATGGGTGAGTCTGATGAGCTTGACAAGGTGGTCGACAGGGTTCGAAAAGCTCTACGAAAAGATGCGGTGACTAACAGAAGGTTTCAAGACCGGAGCATACTCTTGTAGAATCCAAGGAGCGAACTAGTAAGCGATGCCCAGAGCATACTAAAATTATGGAAGGAACACTTCTACAGCCTACTGAATGACAGCAGGAGCAGGCGAACCCGATTCCCCAATCGACGACGATGGAGCAGACGTTCTATTGCCCGACCGTGAAGAAGTTGAAATAGTAATCACCCGTCTGAAGAACAACAAAGCGGAGAAAGCCGATGTATTGCCGGCCGAGCTATTCAAACACGGCGGCGAAGAACTGATAAGGAGCATGTATGTCGATGTTAAAGCTGCCTCTGACAGCACTAAAAGGTGCTGCCTTTATGCCGCAATGTCGGAATTCGGTATCCCCGAAAAACTAATACGGCTGTGTAAACTGACGTTAAGCAACACTAAAAGCTCCGTCAGGATCGGGAAGGAAGGCTCTCCGAGCCGTTCGATACCAAACGAGGTTTCAGACAAGGCGACTCTGTTTCGTGTGACTTCTCCCACCTTCTTCTGGTGAAAATAATTCGAGCTGCAGAACTAAACCGGGAAGGTACGATCTTCTATAAGAGTGTACAGCATATGCCAGCAGCTGATGATATTGACATCATTGGCCTCAACACCCGCCCCGTTAGTTCTGCTTTCTCCAGACTGGAGAAGGAAGCAAAGCAAATGGGTCTGGCAGTGAACGAGGGCAAGACGAAATATCTCCTGTCATCAAACAAACAGTCGTCGCACTCTCGACTAGGCACCCACGTCACTGTTGACAGTCATAACTTCGAAGTTGTAGATAATTTCTTCTATTTAAGAACCAGCATTAACACCAACAACAACGTCAGACTCGAAATCCAACGTAGGATATCTCTTGCATAAGGTGCTACTTCGGACTGAGTAGGCAATTGAGAAGTAAAGTTCTCTCTCGACGAACAAGGTCTATAAGTCACTCATTATTTCCGTCATGCTAAATAGAGCAGAGGCATGGACGAAGACAACTTGTGATAAGTCGACGTTACCAGTTTTCGAGAGAAGGTTCTGCGGAATATTTATGGTCCATTGCATACTGGCAACGGCGAATATCCCATTCGATGAAACTATGAGCTGTACGAGTTATACGACGACATGGACATAGTTCAGCGAATTAAGAGACAGGTCACCGTCATCCGTATGAATGAGAGCACTCTACTCTGTAAAAAATGTGTTTCGCGCGCTTCGCTCAACTTATGGCCAACATATTCGGTCTACTGAGCGTACTTTTCGCAATACCATCACCCATCTCGAGTCCCAGTATTCATTATTGGATAATATTCGACCGAATATACATACCACGTACAGCACGCAGTGAACAAAATATGGCAGCCGTACGGCAGAATCTACACTAAGACCGTGGAAAGTACTTAACGCATTTCACGTCGAGATCTTAAATTGAAAGCGTATAATATACCAAATTCCAAATATTGTTCTTTCGAATGATAAACATTCCCCATTAGATTTGAAGTTTCGGTGTTTTTTATTTAAAAAATGCATCACCCAATATTAGGTATATCACAAACATTTCGTTCAAATTGTTGAGATATGGGGTTTGGGATTTTTAATCGTACATCTCTACGAAAAAATGTAATGCTTTTTAAGTTTCGTTTTAAGGAAGCGCGGCACTCCCACTTTTCTAAAATGTTTAAACCCGAGACGCTCCTCCAAACTTTGAAGATTTTCGATTAAAACATTGTTTGGATGTGAAATAATAGGAACTTGCCCATCTCTAATATCAAATAGATAACTCCATATATATCTCAGTTAATTTTAGAGATGGCAAAAACCGTTATATTATACTCTATGTACGGTATGCGTGAATTCCGTAGAAAAGAATAAAATGTTTGAAAAATTAAATGTGTAGTATAAATAATGGAAACAAACATTTTATAAAATATATAGTTTAAAATAATATTAATTCACATTAGTTTTATCACCTTGTTTCGATACTTGTATTTTTCATGTCATTGACAATTTCTGCAGATACTTCAGATTCTTTTCTATAAGCAGTGACTCGAGCAGTAGTGTGTTTGGGATTTTCCTTTTCAATTGATATACTCCACAAGTCGGTAGATATGGTAGCACCCAGAATTTTAACACCCGCTTTTACGCGCGCTCTTATAGTAAATGCGGACACTGTAAAATCTTGTGTTTGATGAAAAACTACTGGCACATAAATTTTTGACATTGGATACAAAGCATTTTGCGGTAAAAGAAACGTCAGTTGGTCATCAATACGAATTTCTTTAAATTGCACCGAAGCAGCGACAAGAGGAATATGAGCAAATGTTGTCAATGGTTGGATTTGGACTTTAGGCTCACATTGTTCAGAGTTGCGTGGCGAAGGTTCAAATACGCTATATGAAGCTTGCATCACTCTGTGCGGCAGTTTCTGTAAAGTACTGCTACTCCCCGAGACTAATGGATTTCCAGGCCACCATATTGAAGGAATGATTACCTAAAATTATACACAATTAGTTAAGAATGCAATAATAGTTTAAAGGGTGTGAAGGAAGATAATACATTTTGAGTTGCCATAATTATAAAAATATAAAGAAAATGTTGCAACTAGAAAACATAAAATGTTATCTGATTTTTAATGGAAAAACTGTAAGCTAGGTCTTTGCAGAATGTAAAATATATAAGTATTATTGTTTAAATCATGATACTTGATCATCAGGATTACAATTTTGTCACTCAGATAAAAAAAAAAACAATGGTTATAGAAGCCAGTCAAAAAAATTTTTTCAGATGGAAATAAGGTAAATTATTCCATCTATTAATTAAAGCAACAGCCAAAATAGACAAACTGTTCAAGCAATTCGACTTCAGATCCACCCAACTCCTTTTTGGATTACGATTTTCAATTATCTTCAGTCGAAGTTTGATTGGTGTTGCCAATCTAAAATATGACGGAATGGTGAATTGCTCACGAATGTTGGCCCAAAGCTGATATGCTGCGCATAAGAAAAATACTTCGTAATTCAAACTTGCTATCACCAAGTAAACCAATGTTTAATTGGCAATTAAATAGCTTTTAATAATATTTAGCTTGCATCACTCTGTGCGGCAGTTGTTGTCTATTATATATTGAGATTTGGCAATCCTAGTGTTGCAACACAACTTCATCGTAAAGTTTGACATGTTTAACTTAACTCCATCAAGGACCAGCGTTCATTTATGGTAATCGAGGAAAAACAATCGCCGAAGACGCAACACTCTTCACCAGTGCAATGGGAGCTCTCTGCAGTTTTGAGCACTTAATTCGAAGAGAAATTCACCGTCAGGTCTTGACTTGGCACCATCTGATTTCTTGTTATTTCTGTACGAGAAAAATAAACTAAAAGGTTAACATTTTTCGACACTTAATGTTGCGGTTGATGCGCTCAAAACGCATATTTTGGATTTACCTCAATCAGAGTGCCAAAAGAGCTTCAAAAATAGGTTGAAACGCATGAAAAAATATATCGATCTTAATGGAAAATATATTGAAAAACAAAAAGCGATTTTCGAAAATTAAAATTTGTTTTTGGTCTTTAATCCCGAAATATAAAAAACAACCTAATCAATTCCAGATTCATAACTAATTTTTGTTTAATTAAGAAATCATTTTGATTTTTTACTAAATATACAAGGCCTGTCGCAAAAGGAACAGGACTGTTAAAAAAAACAAACAAACAATTACAATATTTCAAAAGTTATATTTTTTTATTCAAAGTAGTTTCCTTGTGCTTCGATACAATCGATCAATTAGTATTTCAAATGAGTGTTTAAGGTCATTTTTCGGAATGCTCTTGAGAATATCGGTCGTCGCCTTTTGGATAGCTAAAATGTCCTGAAACCAGTGTCTTTTCATGGGCAAATGAAGTTTTCCAAATAGGTAAAAGTTACAGGGTGCCAGATCAGGTGAGTAGGGTGAGTGATTAATGGTTAATATGGAATTTTTTGTCAAAAAATCAGTGACAAGCGTCGACCGATGACACGACGCATTATCGTGCAACAGGCGCCAGGACCCTGCTTCACGGTATTGTGGTCGAGCACGACGAATGCGTGACAAAAGACGCTTCATAACACCAAGGTAAAACACAGCATTAATCGTTTGGCCAGGTGGGACGAACTCTCGGTGTACAAAACCCTTGGAATCAAATCAGCATTGTCTTAATTTTTGACTTCTGAAGACGACCGACTTCTGATCGTCACAGAGGTCCTCACGACCTTCTTGGAATAGCTTAAACCACTCATGCACATTACTACGGGATAGGCACTGATCACCATAAACTTTTTTCATAATTTGAAATGTTTCAGTAAACGTTTTCCCAAGTTTAAAACAAAATTCAATATTTGTTCTTTGCATTTTACGACCGATGACCAAATGCGTGACAGCAGCTTTTGATCGATATCATCGATTGTAGTTATCCAATTGTCTTAAAATTTTTACGAAATGTCAACAAGAGATCAAACTTTTTATTTCAGATACCCAACAATAGGTGGCGCCTCCAGAAACAGTTATATTTAAAAAGTTCTGTTTCTTTTGCGACAGACCTTGCATGTATATACATACATTAAACTTGTTAGAGGGCGGGGCCCACTTTTTTGTAAAAAAATTTTGTCCACATTATGCCCACAAAATTATAGCTTTATAACTCAATTTGGTCCGTTTATACCCATTTACGAACTTGAAATTTGTTTTGTGCCAAGGAACCCACATACTACCAAGTTTCATCGAGATATCTCAATTTTTACTCAAGCTACAGCTTGCACGGACGGACGGACGGACGGACAGACAGTCACCCGGATTTCAACTTTTCTCATCACCCTGATCATTTATATATATGATTTTAATTCTATATCTACATATCTAGATTAGTTTTAAGAGATCCGTCCAACCGTTGGGTTAACAAAACTATAATACTCTTTAGCAACTGGTTGCAAGAGTATAAAAACGTTGAGGTTTGACAAAACGTGAATCGAAATTTTTTTTGACTGTTGAGTTCAAAACCCTAAAACCGAGTTTCTAAACTTCAACCAAAATATAGTTAAAAGGGGCCTTAATTCGATGAAAGTGCTACTCATAAAATAAGAACACTTAATATTTTGATTGAAGAAATAAAAAAATATTATCTTTAAAATTACTTAGTTCTAGTTTTTATTCATATGTATATAACTTAATTTAAGAGTGCAGGAGGTAGTGCGCATTAAATTTGTGACAAATTCCATCCATTTTACCATTTAAAACTCGATTCAGTTGAATTGGCATTAAGCAACTTCTTGCCAACATAAGCAAGTAAAGATTTCACAGAAAGTAAATAGCTCACAGGTTTGAAACAAAAATTCAAAACAATAATTTTGGCGAAATGGTAAATAAATATTAAATTCAATTAGTTTTTATTAATATTTATTATTAAGAAAAATGTTGGACCAAAATTTTTCTAAGGTATATGAAAATGATTTCGTATGTTAATTACTCGAATCTATTGGAATAAGCAAAAAGAAAGTGAAATTGTATATTCGAAATTATTTTCCCTTAAATGAGCCATTTTTTGTTTTCTTTATTAAACGAGATAAAGGAAAACTTCAGTAAAAAAAATTTGCGTATTGAAGCTGCTGTACCTTCTTTATTGAGGCTATGCACAATTTTCCAATTTCTTCCCAGTAGATAGTTATCAGAATAAAACGATGAAGATGATCTTTGGGTTGTTAAACAGGTTTTATAAATTATGGAACGCGGTATTTGTGCGAAGTGAATTACACTACAAAAAGGGCAATGGAATCGATGGCATGTGTTCGAAAGTAAACAGCTACCTCTCCGACCTTTCTCGTTTCCTCACTGCACGGAACCTCACACTTTCCCCACCAAATCCACAGCGACCATTTTTACGAACTGGACGACGGAGTATAGACTTGAACTTAATATTGCAGTCGATGGCGTGAAAACGCCGACTGTCAATAACCCTAAGATTTTAGGTGTAATCTTCGATAGTCTATGCTTCTTCACTTCTCATACGACCGCGATTATCGCCAAGGTACAGAGCCGCAACAAAATCCTCAAATCGCTAGCCGGCAGCACATGGGGAAAAGACAAAGAAACGTTGTTGGCAATATACAAGGCAATCGTCCGGCCGGTCCTCAACTACGCAACACCTATATAGTCGCCTGGATGCAGTGGTACGCAGATGAGGAAACTCCAGACTTGCCAAAATCCTGCACTCCGGACTACGACGGGATGCCTTTTGATATCTCCTATCGAACACCTCCACAGTGAGACGCTTATGCTCCCAGTTAAGGAGCATAATGAACTCCAGCAGTTCCTGCTGGGAATCCAGCCAGCTGCTTGGAGCGGAACCGCCTCCTAGGAGCATCAAAAGGACCTTCCTTGACTACGTCGACGACGTCGTACTGACCGACATTCACAGTGGAGCCATTAACACCTTCACTGACTCCCTTCCCGTGAATGGCGTTCTTGGAGTCAAACCACCACCCATCGCAGACGAAGAGCTCGAGTTGCTGCGAGAAACGCGAGTGACTCTAGCGCAGCTTCGTTCTGGATATCCAGAATAGAACCAGACATACCCAATGTATGTCCTGCATGCAACGAGTCTCCGCATGACACTGACCACCTCTTTGCATGCACTACCAACCCCACTCATCTAACACCATTTTCCCTTTGGTCCGACTCCGTCGAAACAGCACGTTTCCTGGGCCTTCCGTTAGATGACGTCGCTGACAACACAGATAACCCTTACCATCCTAACGGGGACCGATAACCGTTAAAACAACAACAACACTACAAATGACTGAAGAGGAACAAAACGCTTCTTCGATAGTTCATTTCCGGAAGTAATTGGCTGTAGTAATTTATCATGTTCGTATCATTTCTCACAATACCTTAGTTTTATTTTATACATCGTCCGTAACAACGGCAATACCACAAAGTCCCTGAATACTTAAACTGTAATGTTTTCGACGGATAGCGTTGTTATCGATTATACTAAATTTCAAAACTTCAGTTGAAGCTGTGAACCATAAAAGAGGCGTTAAGGTTGTAGTTCGTGAATGATATCGCTAAAGATTAACATATTATTTTCAAAAACTTAATGTCAAATAAACGAACAAACAAATTACACCCTAGATTTATTATTTCATACTTTAGAAAATGCTCTAAAATAGATTTTTATAAATTTTTTAAATGAGAAATACCGAATATATCCCAAAAATAAATTTTAGAAACATGTTAAGGTCCTCAAAGTACGCTTCTACTTTTGGCCATTGGTGTACATATATTATTTGTGCAGTTTACCAAGAGATGGCGCACCTGTCTTGCTTTTCAATGCGTTGGAAAGTCATAAAAAATAAGATCTACAAAACAACTTAGTGGCTGCTGCATATGAAGTAAGCAATGAATACAGCTGAAAATTTAATCGTACTTCAGAAGCACATCGTATGTAATCAACAAAAAATTTGAAAACTCCAAACCTGCGAAATTTTAAAATTCCCGGTTTTTAATACACCTCTAAAACCCCCCTTTTTAAAATCAAATTAATGATTGGACGTGACAATATTTTCAAACGCTAAAAAGCAGGCCTGATAAAAATATATTGACAAAGTTCTACACAATAAATTTTCGTCTAAATTTTTCCTGCTTATTAATTAAATTTTATGGGCTTACCTCAGCAACACAAACATTGTCTTCACCTTCAGGCATGCAACGACCTTTTAACGGAACTTGATTGCTCAACGAAATGTGCAGCAATACGCATATCTTTTGCCTTTGAAGGTGACCACCTGGATCTGTACCAGCATGGAAAAGAACCCGCACTACTGGTGAGTCACGCGAAACTGTGGGTTTTATTAAGTGGGCTGATATATCCAAATGCATATTAGTTTGCTGTAATTCAATAAGTGCCGCTGTGGTGTTCTGCAAATAAATAAAAATTGAAAAGCTTTTATTTTAATCAATACGCATTTATGTCGTATGATATAATATTACGCAACTTCTTCTAGGAATAAGGGCATACATTAGGGTGCTTCAAAAAAAATTTTTAATTTTTTTTTCAACTCTTACCCCTCAAATGTTAGTGATTGACAAACAAAAAATCCTCCCTCAAGCCAGGCGCTGTAGCTCAACTCTAAGGGGTCGCCATTTTTTTTTTTTTTAGGTTCCCATACATTTTACATAGGAATTTTCGTTTTTTCATTCAAACTGAAATTTCACCAACTAATTTTTGTTTCTCAAAAATAACCGTCACATATTCAGAAAGTTCATTTTTCGGCCAAATGGTCACCTTCGTTTAAACATCTCAACCCGGTGCAGAATTTCAGATATACTATTTTTATATTCTGAATGTTGTCCCCAAGCTCCTCGAGCGTTGCTGGTTGAGTGGCGTAAATATTTGATTTAACAGAAAAAATAATATAGGAGCGTTAAATCACATAATCATTGACTGAGCCATTCTTAGAAATTAACGAGTCGCCAAAGTTTACGCGCAATGTCTCCATGTTTAGACGCGAAGCATGAGGCGGCGGATGCTGGATGTACTCTGTTGAGCTGTTGAGAAAAAAGGGGTTTGCCGTACGCACACATTCTTCATTGGATGGGGATGGTGGTTACACCCGATCAAATTGATAAAATAATTTCTGCGGAAATTCCTGATGCTGAGAAAGATTTAGTATCATACGAAGCGATGAAAACCAATATGGTTCATGGACCTTGCGGACACCACAATCCCACTTCGGTTTTTATGTCTGACAATAAACGCACGAAACATTATCCCATTGCTTTTCTTTCGGAAATGCAAACTGGAAATGATGGATATCCATTGTATCGGCGTCGCTCACCAGACGACAATGGCAGAAAATTTAGCATTCAACTTAGAGGAGTGAATATCGAAGTCGACAACACAGGGATCGTACCATATTCGCAACTGTTGTCTAATTCACATTCTAAACTCATGTCAATGCATTATTTATATAAATCAAAAGTAATTACAATAGTTTTAGCGGTTTTGGCCTACAATTTGTTGCTATTATTGTCCCTAGACATCGATGTATGCTCCCCACTCAATTTCTAGTATTATTTCCGGATATTTTGACCCACTAAGTCCATGACTCAGCTTTTTGGCCTTATTTTGATGAAATTCGTTGTTTTCGAACACGATTTTCCAAAAAGTTCCAGATGTTTTGAATAGCATTAATGTATGGTGATTGCGGGACGGACCTATGGATTTATTTTAATTCCATAACAACCCTGCACGTAAAAGATGAGATGGGTATTTTGGGTCGTTATCTTGTTATAAATAGAAGTGGCCGCTATTAACAGCCGATTTAAGCACACTTAAAATTTAAATTTTTTTCTTAAAATGTTCAGATACACATTACTCCTACCGTGGCAATACATTTTTCCTTGCGACTCTTCATTGATCTTTCTCCACACTTTTCGTGATCTATTCGAACCAAATATATTAAATTTTGATTCGTCGGTGAACACAATGTTTTCCCAAAACCAATACGCTTTTTAGATTTTTTAGATTAAATGTAAGATAATTTAATGCCAAAGATAAGACACTTTGCCCCAATTCCATATGACGTTTAGTTTTTTTTTTTTATCCTGCCCGCCAATTAAGAAAAATCGTCAAAGTTTTTGCTTTCTGCCCAAGCGCTTATTTATCTGATAGTATCTCGGTCACTATTTCCCTTCTAGCTTCGAAAATATTTCGAATTTCCATCTATAACTTTGGGGACATATTCTTAAATTATTTTTAAAGCAGGCTCCCCCCTTAAGGTCTGTCGAAGAATGGCTGACCAACTGTTGAAATAGACCATAGGCTTGACATAGCCCCACAGGAAATAGTCCAACAGCGTCAAATTGCACGACCGAGGCGGACAATGGGCCATTTCGTGAGATGCCACTTTCACAAAAATTTGGTTTTCAATAAATCGATTATGACATTTACTGCGTGGCTTGTGGCGACCTCGGGTTGGAACCACATATTGGCCACGTCCATATCATAAAATTTGGGCCATAAATATTCGATTATCATTGAGCGGTAACGTGCCACTTGATCATCATGGAAGAAGTACGGCCCAAATACGCCGCCGGCTCATAAACCGCACCCAACCGTAATTTTTTCGGGATGTAATGGTGGCTCATGGAGTACATGTGGATTGCTGCCTGACCAATAACTTATTGACGAAGCCATTCAGTCAGAAATGACCCTCATCGCTGAAGATGATTTTTCGATGAAAAACCGGATCATTTTCAAGTTGTTGCTCAGCCCAATTCACGAACATACGACGATTCTGGTGGTCAAGCGGCTTTAGTTCTTGCATCAATTTGATCTTGTAAGGATGTAGGCCAAGATCTTTTCGTAAAATTCTCCACAACGACGTCGCAAAGATTTCCAACGCTTGAGAAAAACGTGTGAGAGACTGATTTGGGTATTCCTCAATTGATGCGCTAGCGGCAGCAATATTATCGACTACGGGCACTTCTTTGTCTCATTGGCACGGGACCATTTTGTAGTGTGCATGTGAGTTCAAATTTTTACACCAGACGCTCAATTGTTGATCTGACAGGTCGTAGCGCTTTTAAAGTTGAGGCCATTGACTCCGAACTTCGGTGATAAATTTTAATAATTTCGACTCGTTGTTCGATCGTATATTTTTCCACGATGAAATGGGGTACCTTACTAAAGATAAATGTCAAAAGAACGGGAAAAAATATGGCGTCGCTTGATGTCCCTATTGGTCTACTTTTGTAGTGTCACTATTGAAAAACCCGTTATAAGTCCATGTAATAGCTCCCCTGATATTACCATCACTTATCTATCTGGAAAATATCATATATCTGGTAAATATCATGTACTTATGGACATACATAGCTTAAGCTAATCTTCGCATCCGACCATTTGTATATATGTAAATATCTCGATCGATAAACCTCTGATTTTATTTCCTGTGCCATTTTAAAGCTACGTACATATATGTATATGTATGTGTATTAAGTACACTTAATATTTATTAATACAAAATTATGTTTCGTTAGAAGTTCAAGCCGTTGTGATAATAAAACTATAACCCAATAGTTTCATGTGGAGATCATCTCAAATCAGTATTCACATTGATTGGGTTGATATAACCATTTTCGTTGACATAATTTTCTAAATTGGTTCGAACCACCCGAGGTCACCATTCTTTCTGTCGTAAACTGTAGACGTTAGAGAAAAACAATCAATGAAACGGTAAATAAACATTCTCGAAGCTCATAAATCACCACAATACGATTTTCTTTAGTTCCCCACTCCAATGTTAATAAGCGAAAGCAAACACTAAATTGATTATTATATAAACAAAACAAGAAAAAACGTTGACTTCGACTGCACTAAAGGTAATATACCCTCACAGGAGTATGTTTATAACTAAATCTGACAACGTTTTGCATCCTGTGGATAAGGTTTTGCTAGTTCTTTCTACATCCATAAACTATTAAGTCGATTTCAGGTTACTTAATAAGGAAAACAGATCTTGTAAGCCAGCTATATGATGTAGTGATCGTAAAGATATTTTGTTAAGGGAGTATTCTGGTCTAGAAATTAAAAAAATTCGATTTTTTTTTTTCAAAGTTTAACTATTCAAGAATTTGTGTACAAGAGGATTTTTCAAAATTCAAATTATTTTCGGAGATATAGGCATTTTTCTGACCTGGCATCCAAACTGGTTCGGCGGGACTAATCGAACAAAAGACATTACGCGAAACTTTAAACGCGTTTTTCTCAAAACTGACTTTTTCGGATCGATACCCACGATTTCTCAGGTTCTACTGGACCGATTTACTTGAAATTTTTATAGAGTCTTCTTTATAGGCTTGCCTATGGTTGGAACTAGCTCCATCTCCAAATTTTTATTTTTATTATTGTTAAAAAATTCGAAATAGTCAGAAAAAGTGATACAAATAAACTTTTTTAAGGCAGTCGCCATTTTGTGACAAAAAAATAGTTCCCACTTTTCCGTAGTTCCGGCCATTGCGACATTATTCTAGATTAATAATTTTTTTTTTCTTTCAGATAACTAGGAGGGTTGAAATCATGGGTATGGTCACGTGGAAATTTTTAGAGACCCCCCCCTTCGTCAGCTCATAATTTTTGAAATTTTTTACTTTTTAATTTTTTTCTGTACTCTTCTAAAATTAACAAATAACTAATAAAATAAATGGATAGTAAAAATATTAATTGCCTTTTTTTTACGACACTTTAAAACTTACATGAAATTCATGCTTCTAGACCAGAATACCCCCTTAAATAAAAATGTTTTGCTTTCAAACATTTGAATCCGATCGTTGAATTTGTATGACAACTATGTGCTATAGTGGTCCCTTATCGACGGTTCCGATAAATGAGCCGCTTTTGGAGAGAAAGCTGAGAAAAATGTACTTTATCAAGCGTTCAATATTTTGCCTCAAAAACACAAAAAAAATAAACACGGAAAAAAATTTGGACTTAGATTTGGATTATGCCTATGTAAATTCTAATATTATAATTTGTAAATAAAATAAAAACTATCTGTCATCTTGTATTTTTTTAACTTCTATATACAAATTTAGAATGAAAGTGAGATGACCGTCTTTCAGAACAATGAATAATTTAATTTTAAGTGTTAATGTTATCTGATTTTTTTATGAGTAATAAATTATATACTTACATTCAAATTACTGTTTTGATTCTCCAGCACATCAGGAACAATATATCGAGCTGGAACAGTTTGCTTTGTTGAAAATGGCCCATAACTCGCTCTGATGGACACGGGTTGTGTAGTTTGAACTACCGTGAAACGATCAACTGACAAGACTGAATCATATGTTTGTGCTTTACTTGGAGTTACGTTTGAGGATTTAATTGATATTTCCGGTGCAATTGGCGGCTGACGTGTATGTTTTAGAAAAAAACCACTTTCCGCAGACTCAAAATGAACTTCTACACATAAGCAAGCACCTAAAATATAATACAAAAAGTTTACAAAAGTTTTCATTGGTTAAAGTAGACGAAATATGTATAATTAATTCATCTCTCAACAACACATATCAATATTGTACATATTTAAATTAAACAAACTGTGTTTTGATGCGTAAAAAACTGTAGAATTAGCAAAATAACGTAACTATCAGGCATGTTCCGGAATCGCTTCAGCATAAAAATGATAAGGAAATCGTGAGACGGTGTTCTCAATACCACTTTGCGATTATGAATACACATTTTTTGAACATGAAATCGGTGCGATATGGCATGTTCTAGAAATCGTTTTCGCAAATTGTTTGGCATTTTGATATCGGAGAGAAAAAAGTGCGTGAAATTATTAAATTTGCTTCAAAACTTAAAATTAATACCTTCCTTTTCTAGTTTTAGGAGAAAACACAAAAGCCAACCTCAGGAAAAGATTTTTTTTTATTTTTTTAATTTTCGCAAACCTTCAGCCAGGAAGAAGTAGCTCAAATTTGCGGAATATATTGGATAGTCGAAAAAGTCTTTTCGTATTTTGTCAATAGATGCCGTTGCAGTCAATCACATTGTGTCATACCAATTAATGTATTTTTCTTGATCTCAAATAGACGAATTAACGGGCACATTATATTAGACTGTCAAATATCTCCCTTCCGCTTTTTTGCTCTTTATTCAATGCTTTATAAAAAGTGTTACAGTGATCGGATTTAGTTCAAATATGCGCCGTTTCGTTCGATAATCTGTTTCATTCTAGACGGCAACTTCATAATACCCCCCTCATAGAAACCCTCCTCCTTATTTGCGGAGAACTCGGACAGCCACTTTTCACAAACCGCTTTTGAGTTCAATTTTACACCAACAAGGGCGTTCGCCATGGTCAAAAACAGGTGGTAATCACTTGGCGCTATGTCGGGCTATATGATGGATGCGATAAAACCTCCCATCCGAGCTTCTGACGAGTCATCAGCGAAGTGTGTGGTCTGGCGTTGTCCTGGTGTAACACTACACCCTTCCTGTTGGACAATTCTGGACGCTTCTGGTCGATCGCCTGCTTCAAGCGGTCCAGTTGTTCGCAATAAATGGTAGAATTAAGCGTCTGGCCATATGGGAACAGCTCATAGTGGATTATTCCCTTCCAATCCCACCAAACACAGAGCAAAACCTTCCTGGCCGTCAATCCCGGCTTGGCCACTGTTCGGGACGATTCACTGGCCTTCGACCACGACCGTTTTCACTTGGTATTATCGTATTTGATCCATTTTTCGTCGCCAGTCACCATCCGCTACAAAAATGGGTCGAGTTCGTTCTTTTTCAGTATCATATTGCAGACGTTGATTCGGTCCAAAAGGTTTTTTTGCGTCAAATCATGCGGCACCCAAACATCAAGCTTTTTTGTGTATCCAGCCTTCTGCAGATGATTTAAATGGTTTGGTGACTAACTCCCACCTTCTCGGCGATGCCACAAGATACCACATGCCGGTCTAACTCGATGTTTTCTTATTCATGGTGTCGTTTTCACTCGCTCTGAATTGTTGAAACCATTCCTCCGCAGTTCAAAGTGTAGAGTAATATCCCCCAAAACACCATTAATGTCACGGAACGTTTCTCTATCGGATTTGCCTTTAACGAAGGAAAACTTTAAAATAGCGCGAATTTCAGCGTTAGTGAACGCCATATTTATACGTCTATAACTGTTGAACGCAATATCCAAAATAATCATGCATAGCGTCGTTTTGTAGGTTATGTCAAGACCTTTCAAAGATGTATAGTATTGCCAGATACGAGCTCTGTTGCGCTTTATACATTGTCGCGAAATTCAAAAGACAAAAAGGAGGAAGGGAGTTATTTCATATATATCATTAATGTCTCTAGCGTATTTAGTAATTCATTTATCATGCTTTTAGTAATTTTTAACGGTACCAATATATGGGGAGTGAGCGGAGTTGTTATCAACAGAGTTCATCCATTTTTTTATAACTTTAGTTGTTTAGGAGATATGTACATTAAACTTATTAGAAGGCGGGGTCACGCAAAATTTTCATAATTTTTTGCGCACAGATGGCTCTTGCTACTGCGATCCCTTGCGCCAAATTATTCCTAATTAGTGCTTAGTTATGGGGTCGGTTAGTGGCGTTTTGTGGGCGTGGCAGCGCTCCGATTACGCCCATCTACCAAGTTGTACTTTTTTTTGCCAAGGAACGCGCATACCAAGATTCATCAAGATATCTTAACTGTTACAAATTGCACGCTCGGACGGACAGACGGACGGATTTCAACAACAAGACGGGTTGAGATCATTCCTCATCATTTGTATATACATATATAACCCTATATCTATCTCGATTAGTTTTAGGTGATACGTGCAACCGTTAGGTGAAAAAAACTGTTATACTCTGAAGCAATATTTTGCAAGAGTATAAAAACAGTCAAGAGAGAAAAGACTGAACAATTTTGCAGTATCCAATTTACGATTTTAATTCTTGTATTTGGGGTATAATTTTTTCATTTTTATCTATTATTGTTACGCTTCTTGCAGAGAAGAAGCGAGAAAGGTTGAGAAATAGCCATTTACTTTTGAGATTTTGCCATCGATTGCATTTTCCGTCTGCAATGTCATCAGCATATGAGGTGATAGAAATTCTCCTCTGTACGAAACAGTACGGATAATTGTTATTCAATCTTTAACTTTTTGGCGGTGTTTTTGGACCCTCATTCCTTCAGATGTTAAACATATCCCTTCATCTTCATTATACCCGACTACAAAGTTCACCGATGTTGGAACGCGGATTGCGATGCGTAGCCAGCTGCTGCTTAAAGTATGTTAAGGTTGGGACTTTGTGCTGACATTCTTAAAGTTTGGAGCCTTTCTTGGACAATTTTAAATAGGCAATTGATAAGTAAAATCCTCTCTCGACGAGAACAAATACAAAACTCTATAAGTCACTCATTATTCCCGTCCTGCTATGGTGCAGACGCATGGACGATGAAAACATCTGATGAGTCGACGTTACGAGTTTTTGAGAGAAAGGATCTGTAAAAGATTTATGGTCCCTTGCGATTTGGTCACGGCAAATATCGCATTCAATGGAACGATGAGATGTATGAGATATACGACGAGATTGACTGGAATTAAGAGACAGCGGCTACTCTGGCTAGGTCATGTCGTCCGAATGAACGAAAACACTCCAGCTCTGAAAGTATTCGACGCAGTACCCGCCGGGGGAAGCATAGGAAGAGGAAGACCTTCACTCCGTTGGAAGGATCAGGTGGACAAGGACCTGGCTTTGCTTGGAATATTCAATTGGCGACACCTTCCGAAAAGAACAAACGACTGGCGCGCTGTTGTTTCGGCTATAACCTACGCTACTGAATGGCGAACGTAAAATGGATCTGTATGTCGTGTATAGCGGAAAGATTTCATACCGATCGAAAACACAGGAGTTTCGTGCGGCTACATTGATCGAATGGCGTCAAACAAGTTTGACGACTCGCCAAGAGCTTTTGTAGGAATGAATAGAATATGATACCACACCAGACTTTTTCCGGCCTCTGCATAATGTTTTGGATGGGAGAAGCTTCACCTCAAATCAGGACGTGAACCCCAGTTGTGAGGATCGAAAAGGGACTTTGAATATAAACACCTCAATTCGAAGCTAAAAAAGTTCCCGGATTATCTATTTGGCAGAGTAATTAGGCAGGGAATTAATTTTAAATAAATATTTAACATTCTGTACAGTTCGATTTATTGACACTCTAATAAAATAGTTGCATGCGAACAAATAATTAATGTGTTAGCAAATGTAAGAAAATAAATATATAAGAATAATTATGTCCCATATGTAGAAACCCTATTCGTGTAGGGTAGGTAAGGAATATTACTTACTTTTTTTTGGTAAAAACCAGTGTGGTTCTGGTGGGGTTAATTTGTTAACCGAAACAGACCCGGATTCAGCCAGGGACTGTCAACTCGTCAAAATTCTGCCAATACAACAAAACCATCAACCAATAATACAGAAAGGATTCCCACAACAGGCGGTTCTACGGACCGGAATTGACCCGTATTTTATTCGGCCAGAGCCTGTTTTTTAGGCGATCTAACCGCGTTTGGATCGGTGAGTATTATTTTAAGTTTGTCGTCACTAGAGTAACGCCTTGAAGCAGGGTTGCTTCGTACCTTCCTGAATCGTGCTGGCATTGAGTCCAACTCGGGCCCGGAGGAATTTTTCTGCTGTGCGCTAAAAGGCTTCATCCAAACCCCACCGTCGGTCAGGTGTAACACATGCAATTGATTTAGACTTGCACATGTGGCCCATGTTGCCAACGCACTACTGTGACCTTAGCCTCTATGGTGGACGAAGTGGATAGAGCACCTGAAGTCCTGTAACCTCTCCACTGGCGTGAGGAAGCTTTGGTCTATTGTCAAGGCCTTGTTTAACGCGAAGAGACATGATGACCGAATTGAAGTTCAATTCAATGATCATGCCTCTTCGGACCCGAAGAAATGCGCGAGCTACTTTAGCCGGCAATTTTCACTGCACCCTTTGGTAAACAAAACCAGGCGATGTGTTAACCTACGGCTGCGCAAAATAGCAAAAGACTGCGCGCCACTTACTTTCACTGATGAGGAGGTTCAGAATGTCATCAACAAAGTGAAATCGTCTAAATCCATTGGCCATGATGAAATCAATATGCTTATGCTGAAACGGGAGTAAGCTACCTCCCTAAGGTCCTCAACCTGTCGCTGACTACTCTTCAAATACCCGATGTGTGGAAAGTCTGAAGAGTGGTCCCACTACTGAAACCTGGAAAACTCGCCAACAAAAGGGAGTTCTATCGTCCGATAACTCTCCTCTTCCCAGTAGTGAAGACACTTGATGCCTTGCTACTCCCGACCTTCACTCACCATCTGAGCCTAGCTATGGATTCCGAAAAATGCAAGCCACAGCACTAATCGTCATACACGCTCAGATAGTTCGTGGCCTCAACCAGTAACCACCCTATGAGAGAACGATCCTCGTAGCGGTGGCTACGGTTGGTTGGGGTTCCGCAGAGTGGTGTTTCTCCCGCTATTGCTTAACTTTTACATCTTAAAACTGACACAGCTCCGGAGTTAGTTTCCATAACTGAGTACGTTGATGATTGTACGAGATTGACGTCAGGCAATGGAGTCGATGGCATGTGTTCAGAGGTTAAAGGCTACCTCTCCGACCTTTCTCGCCTTTTCTCTGCACGGAACTTAACACTCTCCCCCACCAAATCCAAAGGGACCATATTTACGAACTGGACAAGGAGTCTTAATATTGTAGTCGATAGCGTCCAAATTCTGACTGTCAATAACCCTAAGATTTTAGGTGTAACTTTTGATAGTCTATGCTCCTTCACTCCTCATACGACCGCGATTATCGCTAAGGCACAGAGCTGTAAAAAAATCCTCAAGTCGCTAGTCGGCAGCACATGGGGAAAGGATAAAGAAACGTTTTTGGCAACTTACAAGGCAATCGGCCGGCCGGTCTTCAACTCCTCCGCACAATATGGTCACCTGGATGCAGTGGAACGCAGATGAGGAAGCTTCAGACTTGTCAGAACAATGCACTCCGGACGACGACAGGATGCCTCCTGATGTCTCCCATGGAACACCTACATAGTGAGACCTAGTGTAGTGAGTAGTTTTGTATCACTGCAGCTGCCCCCTAAAGACGATCACCAAGGGGCGTAAATGCCCCTGGTGGTCTAGTAAACTCTCGGATCTCCGATCGAATGTACGTAAGCTTTTCAATAAAGCCAAGCGTATTGGGAATTGGGAGGATTACAAAAGCAGCCTAACTGCTTATAATAAAGAGATTAGGTCTGCAAAACAAGAAAATTTCAAGAATTTCTGTGAGAACGTCTCCTCAGTACCAGAAGCAGCTAGACTGCACAAAGCTCTGGCCAAGAGGAAGACGAACACAGAATTAGCGATTCAAAAAGGCGATGGCACTTATACGACAAATGCGGAGGAGAGGGCTACGGTACTCCTACGTGCGTATTTTCCGGAGATGGTTGAGGTGGACCTGTGGCTACCTGTCGCAGAGCACAAGCCGTCTCGCCGGGACTGGGTGCTCGCAAGAAAACTGTTTACTGCGGACTCAGTCAGGTGGGCCACGGCCTTGTTCGCCAAATTTAAGTCTCCGGGTGCGGACGGCATCTTTCCGGCGCTTCTGCAACAAGGTGAGCAGGTCCTACTGCCACACCTTGTACAGCTGATGAGAGATAGTCTGGCGCTGGCGTATATCCCTGAACCCTGGAGGACAGCAAAAGTGATCTTTATACCGAAATTTGGAAGGAAAGACTATTCGCTGGCTAAATCCTTTAGACCGATTAGTCTAACCTCCTTCTTACTGAAAAGTATGGAAAGATATTAGACCAGGAAATAAGATCGAAGGCTCTTGAAACTGCACCTCTGCATGCAAACCAGCACGCGTACAGAGCGGGCAGATCGACGAATACCGCCCTGTACCAGCTAACCTCGACGCTATGCGCCTTCCTAGACATCGAAGGAGCCTTTGACAATGCGTCCCACAGGAGCGTGGCAAGGGCACTGGAGAAAAGGAATGTGGCACCTACAGTGCGCAGGTGGATAGAGGCTGTACTGCGCACCAGAATAGCTGAAACCACATCAGGAGGCACCACTATCCGTCTCGGTACTACAAAGGGCTGCCCACAGGGAGGAGTGCTATCCCCCCTGTTGTGGAGCCTAGTCGTGGACGAGCTACTGGTGCTGCTAACAAACAATGGAATCCGCTGTCAAGGATATGCGGACGACATTGTTATCATAGCTAGAGGCAAATTTGTGAGTACTCTCTGCGATATCGTTCAAAGGGGACTAGGTCTAGCCAAGGGTTGGTGCAACAGT
The DNA here is from genome assembly GCF_016617805.1 of Bactrocera tryoni. Taxonomy (NCBI): domain Eukaryota; kingdom Metazoa; phylum Arthropoda; class Insecta; order Diptera; family Tephritidae; genus Bactrocera; species Bactrocera tryoni. The sequence continues at coordinate 38,558,947 of NC_052502.1, forward strand.
ATTGGACTAAACATCAACCCCTTGAAAACGACCATCGAGGCGCAGGTCTCTGCCTGGCCTGAGAAACTTAACACTCGAAGGCAGGGAGATAGAGATGACAAACATGGTCAAATACCTAGGTCTCACGCTGGATTCCACGTTAAGATGGAAGCAGCACATTGACCTGACCATGGTCAAAGCTACTAAGGCACTGATGGTGTGCAGCCGGCTGGCTGGTAGATCCTGGGGGTGCAAACCAAGAATCATCAGATGGTTGTACACTATGATAGTGCGTCCAATTGTCACTTATGGGGCGGTGGTGTGGGCACCTAAAGCAGAGCAAACGACGGTAGCACTCAAACTATCGAAACTGCAAAGGCTCGCGTGCGTCTGTATGACAGGAGCTATGCGCAGAGCTCACCCCGCTACATCTACTAATTGGTCAAGTCGCCAAGTACACTCTGCTTCAAATGACAGCAGAGGGGACTGGCAAAGGTAAAATAATCTCGTCCCAACGCATGGAAGAGCTAAGTGGCATCATACCATTGGCTCCTCTTCCAAGGGACGGCATTAACAAAAAGCTGAACTTCACTAAGAAGTTTAAGATCACCCTCGGCAGCAAGGCTGAATGGAGCGACTCCGCATTCGAGCTGCTACTCAGGGATAGCTCGATCAGGTGGTACACCGACGGCTCGAAAACGTCGGAGGGAATTGGCGCAGGGGTCGCAGGACCACGCACAAAACTCTCCATACCAATGGGTAAGTTTCCGAGCATATTCGAAGCGGAGGTATTTGCTATAAGTCGGTGCGAGTTAAACCTCCAACGCGGCTATCGCAACGAACGTATAGCTATACTCAGCGATAGCCAAGCGGCACTCAAGGCGATCTCGTCATACGAGTTAAAATCGCTATTGGTGCAGGAGTGTATAGACCGGCTCAACAGTCTTGCAGAATGCAACCAGGTGCACCTTATTTGGGTGCCAGGCCACAGAGGCATCGCCGGTAATGAACTGGCCGATGAGCTTGCCCGCTCTGCAGCATCCACCAGCATGGTAGGACCGGAACCTTTCATAGCGGTGGGTCCCCACACCATAAAGGAACAGGTCCGCAAAGATGTAACAGTGGGTAGGGAGATACATTGGCAACACCTTCCAGGCTTGCGGCACGCAAAGTTGCTGATGAAGGGTTATAACCTCAAAAGGTTTAAATGCATAATCAATCTCCCAAGAAAGAAAGTCAGGCTACTGATCGCCTTTTACACCGGCCATTGCAAATTGAAGAAGCACTTATTCAACATGGGCCTAGCTTCTTGTGCAAATTGCCGGTTCTGCGATCTGGAACCCGAAACTCCAGAACACCTGCTAATGGATTGCACGGCAATCTGTAGGCGCAGGACCAAGGCCCTTGGATCCATGTTTCTAAATAGGGATCACATCGCCTCAATAGCACCTAGCAGTATATTGGAGTTCATCAATTTGCTGGGGCTAGCTGGGACGCTATGAGTCAGGAGAGGGCAGTGAGACGCTTATGTTCCCTTATGCTTAGAGCGGAACCACCTCCACATTAAAAGATCTTTCCTCAAGCACTGGCCGCCATTCACAGCGGAGCCAACAACACTTAGATAATCTTTACCATTCTAACGAGGATTAGATAACCATTAGAACAACAAAAGGATGCCTAAGTGAAAGAGACAACAAAGCTTGCTATTTTGGCTGGTATTTAAAATAGATTCCCCCGAATTCAGGGATAAAATGGATATGTGTGAGAAGGTTATACAGAATAAGAAATAAATGTTAGATTAAAGAAACGAATTCGTGAAGTGTTAACGGATAAAAAGATATCAAAATAAGTATAAAGTTCATTATAAATCGAATAAATACGCGGCTTAAATAAAAAAATGCCAAGGATATAAGGATATGTCGGTGTTGGGCCGACCAGAGTTATATTTTAAATAATTACCGCTAATTCAAAAAGGAATTCTAAGCGAAAAACTAATAATGTGGACATTAATTTACTGCATTTTGCGCACAATCTTTATTCCTTATTTATTTTGGTTCGTTTATATAATATTTAGATATGGTTGTATTAGTAAATCAAATTGAATAGAAAGTGTAATGTTGAAGCAAAGGCATTGTGGGACGAGCCACAATATATTATACCAGCTGCGCCTGGCTTACAAGCAACGCTGAAACGAATACGACACAAAACGAAACAAGGAATACATATTTAACCGTTAGGCTTGAGGAAGCCCGCTGTTATTACTATATGATCTCGACGCCAAAGCCGATCTTCTTTTGAACGTTCCCACAGAAACGCCGTACACTCGCCTAAAAGGGACACTGGTCGAACCCTTTACGCTCTCTCGAGAAGCGCGACAACAACAGCTTCTCGATCGAGAGACCTTGGATGATAGAAAACCGTCGCAATTTCTACGCCATCTCAGAAGCCTCGACAACACCGTTCCTAACAACATTGTTCGAACTAAGTGGCTCAGCAGACTTCCGATGACAACGCAATCTATACTTGCATCTCAAGCAGATATGGATCTCGATAAACTCGCATCTCTGACAGACAAAATACTCGAAATTTCACTGCCAGCAGCACAAATTAACTCCAAGAAGCAACAACAACACCAGCAGTCGAATCACGCATTTCCCGTCTCGAAGCTTCTATTAACCCCTTGACGTATTTCCACGAGTCAGACTCGTGGTATAATTTTTGTGCCTAACATGATTATCACGAGTCTGACTCGTGGTGTGTAGAAGTGTACATTTGGTGAAAAGAGAATTTAAATTTTCCCGTTATTATTATTTTCGATTCTCATAATAATAAGAATAAGATTATTATAGTTGATGCCGTGCACATCTAATCTAAAATAAATTGTTTTATTACATGCATTCACATTTCGTTTTGTTTTGCGACTGTTCGTAAGCATCAAAACTGGTTTGTTTAGCGCAAGTTGTATGCGAACAGTTGGAAGCGAATTTCGTTGCGCTAATTGATAAGTCAAAGGGTTAACGAGCTAGCTTCCAGTTTTTAGCGACAGGGCATATCTCGTTCCCGTTCTCGTTAGCGCTTTCGTTCGTGCACATCTTCCCCAGTACTGAACAACGACACGTGCTGGGATCATCAAAATTTCGGCAATAAACATACCGTCGGACCGTTAGTGGCGATTAGCGGCTCCTCACTCGAATCCAACCACCTTTTCATAACAGATCAACAAACTCAATTTTCTGGTGGATATTGCTGCTGATCTCCTAGCTCCATCGCCACGATCTGGTTTGTCACCATTCAATAGGACATTACGCTTAAGAAATTACTTCGCAGACCTTGCACCACAATCCATCTTCCGACATGGTCTAAAGAAAACTTTCATTTTCAAAGAACTATCGACATGTTCACACGTTTTTATTCGTCGCGACGCTCCACACCATATATTCACTTCACCGTATGAAGGACCTCACCATTGTCATTTCAAGCCATGAAAAATATTTCATCGTAAACGTCAGAGACGAAAGCAATACAGTTTCGATAGACCGGCTAAAGCCTGTTTATCTACTTCCCGACGATAAGCACAATGAGCGCGATCAGAACAACAACGATGACAACAATACTACGCTTAATACATTAACTTCACCAGAGTCATCTGAACCTGGAACATCTCGATTTTCGTCGCCATCATACCGCCCGTCTGAAACCGATTCCAACTTATCTACACCGTCACCCAAGAGACGCGTTAGATTCCGCTGAACTACTTATCATCTTCCTAAATTACCAATAATTTTGATAACGTTCTCCAAGAAGGGGAGTTCTTGTGGAACGACCCACAATATGTACATATCGTCACCTGAAATGCAAAATAACGTAACACCATTTTCGGAAAATTACAATGGCGTGAATGAAACACGAAATAAAATGGAACATGAGTGAAAAAAAATTGTAATATTGGTTAAAACTGGTTTATATCTGAGTGCAGAATTTGAAAATGTTGAACATATGTAATATTATGTATGCAATTTGAAGTAGTGAAGCGTAATCAATAAGACACTCAATTTCGAATTTTTTGATGAGACGTTATTTTGCATTTCAGGTGACGATATATTATATTATTATATTTCAACTTTTAATACAACATGGCAACATCGTGTCAGCAAGTCAGCGCCTGGCTTAAAAGCAACGCTGAATCGAATACGACACAAAACGAAACAAGGAATACATAGTTAACCGTTAGGCTTGAGGACGCCCGCTGTTATTACTACATAGGACTACGCATCATACGATCAACTCTCTTCTCCTGCTGACAGCCACCGTGTGCGCATCGTACAATAACCCCCACAGGCACATTCCCTTTTTAAGGCTGGGATTTAGAAAAAGGATCTCCGGATTTCGGTGTTAAAATGGCTATGTACGGGTAGAGGAGGTTTTCCAGACTAAGAATTATATATATACATATACATATGGGCATTTTCACGGTAACGGACGCGACATTCGTACGCTTTTAAGTGCGTCCAAAACAAAGAAGACAAAGGAAAAGTTTATATATATTGACATTGTTTTGAAGGGCTGACGCAGTACTAGATTTTAATATATACGGGAAGGTTCTACTACAAATAAGTACGTAGTTATAAGCAATTATAAAGTGATACGGACGCGACAAAAATAGAAGTTTTTTTGAGGCGCATTCAGAAATATACAAAATTCAGCAAATTAAGGATTTATATATATATAAAAATATATATATTAATAAATGCGAACAGATGACTGTTATTCGTAGGTTTATGAAATATGTTAATTTTCCCTTAGTTTTTTTTAATTGAGTATAGAAGAAATACGGACGCGACATAACGGACGCGACAAAATCTTCCAAGAACAAAGAAATACAATTTTTTCATTATAACACTTCAATTTTATTGAAAATTAAGCAAAACAATAACGTAAATTAAAAATTCAAGTAACATTTTAGTAAAAATGACTTAAAAAATTAAGAAGAAAGTTATTAGTTTTTAGTATGGTCTATTTTAATTATTTTCTTTAATGAATAGGCGGTCCGAGCAACTTCAATAAATTTACTGTCGAAATATGAAAACCAATGCAAACTCTTAACTATAACTAAAGTGGGCATCTTGAACTTCGTCTTGGAATGTCAAGCGATAATTTTCAGCAAAATCAACTTGCATAACAATTTCATTAGCTGCTACATTTTTTTTTTAGTTTCAAAGTAATTTTGTTGGTGACGTTTAACAAAACAATGCATTTTAAAAGCTGGTAGCTGAATCTCTACATCATGAATTAAGTCGATTAATGGACCAATAGTGTAGTTTAAAGTTATGCGATCATCTACTTTTCTCCACTGTTTCCATTTGATTTGCGTATTAAATTTATTAATAAACTATATTGGAACTAGATCGTCTTTAATATCGCGTACACAGCTGTCACAATTATTAGCCATGCACTTTTTATTCATAACGTCGCAGCAAACTGATGTAAGAAATAATTCAGCTTTGGCAGGAATCTGCGGTATAATCTTTGTACAGCCTTCCAGTAGAAAAATAAAATTTGCTTGGTACTTACAGATACCCATATTGTGTCGTAAATTATTGATTAACTGAATGTAAGTTGGCTTAGAACGAATAAAAATAGTTTTGCAGACATTTTCTTCGGTATATTCGGCTTTGAAAAGTTGATATGCTTCTGTTAAGGTCATAAGCATAAAACGTTTTGAGGCTACTTTCCCATTGATTATCATTGTATCCTTTCTCCCAGGAGCTTGAACGCTGATTCCATCTTGCAAAAAGAATTGTTCAATTAATTTTTCGCGCATCTGGCTTTTTGATGACTTGGTTGTATTTTCATTCATCGTTTCTGTTGGCTTAATATATTTATTGCATAAAGATTTGAGGATAGCTATTTTTCTATTCAGGTTTTTAGGTAGCGCAGCCTCAACTTTTTTAATTGCTTTTCCCATCGTTTGTTTACAGCTGTAAATTTCGCAATTCAAATTGTCAATATTATTTATGCTCTTTTTTTGCCGCAAAACTTGCTATCTAACACGGTCCTTTTCTTTCTTCTTTTCTAATAAATTGCTATCACTTTTCATTTTTTGCGATAATCTTTTTCGGTACTCTTGCTTTCGTTTTGCTTCTTTCTTCTTGTATTCCTGCCATTTCTCGACGTTTTCTTTCATTTTCTCTCTATACTTCATTGTTATTACTTTTCTTGTTTCTTTTGCCGTTTTTGCCATCAATAAAATTTTAATTTTATGCAATTTCTACAACTTTATTTAATATTTAAGGTTTACGGTAACGGACGCGACGAATTTCAAACACCAATAAATTTTTTTAATCGTTTTTGCCGAGAGCCAATTATTACTTTTTTTAAGTGAAATGATGTATCTGCTTTTAGTCTGAAAGCAATTTACACTTCAACACTTTGTTCACTAATGAGAACAATAAATGATGTTTTTCGGTAACGGACGCGACATACGAATATAAGCAGAAGAAACACAAAAAACTACCGTTATTCGATCTCCACTCAGTCTGTCTGCTTGTTGAACATTATGTTACTATCAGCAGAAGATTTTTAAATTATAAAAACATCATAGTATTACTTTGAATTAGGGAATTTAACAAGGAAAACCGTTGGTATATTTGGTCAAAAAAGTCAGATTTTTGTAAATTTTGTGTATTCGTTGTATATTTCGGCTCAAAATTAGAAGAAAATAAAAATTCCTTTATATTTATAAAATTAACACATTTGAGATTTATTATTCATCAACAGAAAGTTTTCAGGAACTGTTTGAATTTTGCACGCGTGGTGGACCTTTTTGTGAAAATGCCCATATATATTACTATATATATTTCTTTATCTATTTTTTAGGTAAAAAATGGTAGTTTTTTAATGCCAAATTGACAATTTTCAACCAATCAAATTTAGTAAATATTCAAAAACTCTCGTTGGGTTATGATGTCAGCAAATTTGAAAAATGTCGTTTCGAGAAAAACGCGTTTAAAGTTTTACTTATGTATGTATATACTATATGTTTATACCTACGAGCGGTCGCTCTTTAAAACGTTGCCGTTCAGAAACTATTCAAGATACGACCTTGCCGATCTCAGAGGATATTTTTGGAAATATTAACTATCGAAAAAGCAAACAAAAAAACATAATTTTTTTGAAAGTGTCACACTGGTTATAGCCCCTTAAATGCAAATATCTCGAAAGCTACAAGTTTGCGGCAGCTATAATTATATATTCTTAATCTGGAGCATCAGCGCTATCCAACCATACCCTTAAACCTGGGATGGTATACTAAAGTCGGCTCCGAATTAGTGAAGTGTTAGTGGATATAAAAGTTTAAAATATAAGTGTGAAATTCATTAAAACTTTGAATAGCTATTGTTTAAATATTTACAGTTTTATTAAATGAATCTGAAGTGAAAAATGTGCATAAAGTGTTTTAAATGTAGTAAAATGTTATAATTTTGGGAATTTTTGAACTTTAAAGTCGAATATCTCGTAAACTAAGCGTCATATATTTTTAATCAGGAGGTTTTCCCCTTTCCAACGGCACCTTCAGATCGCGGCACCAAAGAAATCGGAATTGTGCCCTATTCTAAACCGCAGACACTTTTTCTCTTAAAATTTCAATATAAAAATTGGATGGGATTTAGAATAGCATTAAAATGGGTATGTACGGATGTGGGGAGGTCCTCCAGATCAAGAAAATATATATACAGTAGCGGAGAGTGAAATCCGGACAACCTGGCGGTTTGTGTTGAAAGCACTATTGAAACCGACAAATGTAATTTTTTGCGGAAAGGTTTATTCTTTCACATAAATTAGTGCTCTGTACACGTTTTATAACAACTTTTAGTGTTTTTTATTGGTTTCAAAGTTTATTTCGTGCTCGTGCTTGGTTACAGCTTAAATATGTCAAATTTAAAAAAAAATGTCCGAATTGCAAAAATGTAATATTTTAATTTTCCGAAAAGAAAATCGGATCATTCGGGAAATTAGTGATAGAGTTGGCTTCAGCATGTCTTCCATAGGGGAATTTCTAAAAAATTTCGATAAAACCAGGTCTCTTAAAAGAAACCTGGCTCTGGTGCAAAGAAGAAGACAAGTTTTAGGGGAGATCGGGTTATAGAACGTATCAGCGTGAGGGATCGCTTCAAAACTGCTGAGGACATTAAAGTGGGGTTATTTAAAGATGTCGATACGGAAGTAAGCGCAAGAACTGTTCGTCGAAGGATTCAAGAGGTTGGTTTGAACGCTAGTCGGGCCCACAAAAAACCACTTTTAATCTCAAAAATGCGTCAAAGCCGTTTACGATGGGCAAAAGAACATCAAAATTGGACTCAACTTGATTGGCGAAATGTAATCTTCTCAGATGAGTCCAAATTTAACATTTTTATTTTGAAACTAAGTACTGTTTCTTTTTTGTTTCGCTTTTACTTTTAAATTTGGCGAAGCAATTAAGCAAGTGTTCAGTCAGTAATTATTAAATTTTTTCATTTCACTTTATTTGTTCTTTTATTAAAAAAAAAACATAATAAAATGTGTGCAAAACGATCAGGTATGTTATCAAATATTTCTAAATTTTTAATTAAGTATTCTCCGTAGATTTCGATGAACCTTCCACCAACCGCGGTGTACGTACAAGTGCATCGAATGTTCTCACCTTTGCAGAACTAAAAAAAAAAATTTAATCAAAATTTATCACAAGGGAGAAGTGCATTACATTTGCGGAAGAAGAGGGCTTAATTTTAAGCAGTAAGTTGTGCCGTAAAATTAAAACGCCCATGATCCCAACTCTAGCGGGGAATAATATGATGGGCTCGTTTAAATGCCGTAAAGGTAATTGCCGTTCGCTGGCTGCTATATCGAGGGCCAAAGGTACATGGTTCGAAAATGCGAAAATACCATTGCCTCAAATATTTTATATTATGTTCGCATACGCTTCGCATTGGTGCCAAACAGAAGTGCGAAAAAATAGTTTTATAACAATTCTATCAATAGCTATATAAAATGCTTATTTTAAGCAAATATCTAAAATATTAATATAAAATAAATATGTAGAAATATTGTAGTGAAGTTTAAATGTATAATATGAAAGAAAAAATTACTATAAATCGAGAAATTGCAAAATTAAATTTGCGAACTTTTCAACTGTGAATGCAAATATCTCGAAAACTATAAGTTTGCGGCGACTATAATTACATATTTTCTTAATTTGGAGCATCAGCCCTATACAACCACATCGCTTTTAACCCTGAAATCGTGGGATGGTCTACTAAAGCCGGAACTTTTCTTGATCTAGAGGACCTCCTCTATCCGAACATACCCATTTTAACCCCGAAATCAGGGGATGCTATTCTAAAATTTACCTTATAAAGTTTTATAAGTGCCTCTAGAACGAACTATAAATCTTAAAATAAGCGTCCGAAGGGTGTGGCAATTATTACTATATGCTCTGTAAAAAGATATTACATTCAGATTAAAGGTAGATGTAATAAAAAATCAAAATGTTGTAGCCGACCCTTGTCGATAGATTTTTATTTAAATTGAAAGATATTATTATTTGCATTTTAAGTGTGTGTTGACATAAGAACTTTAGGGAAATTCCGAATTCGGTATTAAAATTGTCCTGGGCTCATAAAAGAAGATCTCGAGATCAGAACATTTCGTGAGATTCCATTCTAAAACCCAACCGAGTTTTTTGAACATGTATGTATCCAAAATAAGAAAAAATTGAAGATTTCACCCACTTAGATTAATAAACAAACTTACTCGTATATGATGTCAATATAAATACCATCAAGGATATTTTCGAAACCATTTTGTAGTGTTCCTCCAATTAAACTCCAACCTAAGTAGTCTTCACATTGATGTTTCGGCAAATACTCAGAAAGGTTAACAATTACACATTTTTATAAGCAATTGTATTACACTTTATCGATTCATACAAAAGTATACACACATAATCACATTTTAATTATCAGACATTCGTAACTCCATGATAGTTTCATGATTCGTATATGAATTAAATACATTTTTCATTTTAAATAAACTTTTAACATCATTTTTAGTATCCTATATGCAATGGAGTATGAAAAAATCTACTTTAAAAGATTTTCATAAACTTATTTGACACCAAAAATATTCCAATTCAAGTATTCTTTGCGCTGATGAAGAGCAAAACTGATCAAATCGTAGATAATCGATAACTGCAGCTTAAATGAACAAAATTTGACGCCGGTGCAATTATATGTCGTAATACTAATGTTTTTAACTAAAATAAGTTTTTCGTTTATTCTTCTATAATATTTCTTATTATGGCATTTTTTTAACTGTTACTTAACGTTAAGACAGCAGTTTTGCGTATAAGAACTAGAAGTTTATATACACAGGAGTAATAATTTTTTTACCCCAAAAAATCGGCTGGGATTTAGAATAGCATCCCCGGATTTCGGGAATAAAAGGGATATCACTGGAAAGGTGGCGTTCTCCAGATCACGAAAATATATATATATATAGTTGCCGCTGACTTATAGTTTTAAAGATATTTGCATTTAAAGTTGAAAAATTGATAACTTTTACATTGGTAATTTGTATATAGTGAATAACTTTTTCACTTATATTATGCACTTTTCACTTACTAACACTTCACTATAACGTTTCTGTATATTAATTTTTTTAATATTTGTTGTAAATAAAGCTTTATTTTAATTATTGTATTTTAGTTACAATTCTCTGCATTTGCATAATAAGAAAAGGGTTGCCATGGTTATTTTTTTTGAAGCGCGGCGCGAACCTTGTTAGGTGTCAAACAGCTCAGAGAGGTCCGTCCCGAACCTGACAGAGCTTTTGGTATTGCTCAACGTCAGTTTACACAGCCGTATTAGCTTTGCAGGAATACCAAATTCAGACATCTGTCAAAAGCAGTTTTGAAATCGACTACGAGGTGGTGTGTGGTAAAGCCACAATAATAAGGTTCAATCACTTTGCTGTCGATGTGCTTTAATCTTTCACACAATACGTTCGATAGAACCTTATATGCGATGATGGAGAAGCTAATTGCTTTTCGAACATCTTTATGGTCGGGCAATGGAACGTCTGCTCCATCGTCAGGAAGGGAAGTAAAGGAAGATGATTTCCCGCGGAAGCGACAAAAACGCAGGCTCACCATTATTGATTGCTTAAAGACAATAAAAACTAAAACGCTCCCAAACGCAGCGAAAACCAAAGGGGGGCACTATTAGACACAGCAGTCGTATCCATAAACCCCGAGAAGTACTGTTTAAACTTAGGGCCTTGATAAACCGAGGATCACAACGACCTTTCATAGCGTCTAGGGCATGAATAGTCTTTAACTGCTAACAAAACTAGCCAATTTTGAAATATTTGCGGAAGAGTGGTTCAAAACTCAAAAAAAAATCTGCCATATTACCATAATTTCACTCTAACAAATATGCTTTTAAACTATCATATAAATAGCAAGCATTGGCAGAAGGTTTCACACCTAAGGCTGGCAAATCCCGACTGCAACAAGCCCGTTTAAATAGATATTCTATTAGGCAGCGATCTCATACAACATATAATACTCAAGGGTGTTGAGAAAATTTTAAACACATTATTGTCATTCATCTCTTCTATATTACCATGATAACAAAAGTTGAGGTAATCTCAAACGAATATCTCCATCCAAATTTTGGGAGTAAGAAGAAGTTCCCCAACAACAATTTCCCAACACATTTAACAATCCTATACCTCCACAATACAGGTGTTTTAAGTATAAAAAAAACTTACTTAAAAAGGCGAGTAGACATATGACAGAGTCTCAGAAGAATACCTCTATTTAGACCACATGGAGGTGTCGGCCTATGTGAAGAAATCTCCAAACATAAAAACTACCCATTTATCTGCTTCATCATGCGGTTGTAAAACCTGACAAAAAAAATCAACTTAAGTAAGAGTTGTCTGTAATACTTCAAAATCCAAAATTCCTGGAAATTCTCTAAATGACATTTTTTTTACGGGACCCACGCTCCAACCAAATTTAAACAACAGCTTCGAAAGAGAAACTCCCCTTTTGATGACGACTATGGCAAACGAATTAAGGATAACGATTTCAGGGCATGCACCTAGAAAGTCCGGTCCCTTAATTTGGAAGGTGCCGATGCCCAGGTGGTTGATGTTCTCGTTAAAGTAAAGGCCGACATCACCGCCGTACAAGAAGCGCGATGGACGGGACATGGACTAAGACGAGTAGGTCCTTGTGGAATTTACTATAGTGGCCATACAAAGAAAAACAAATTCGGTGTGGGTTTCGAGGTGGGAGAGAGACTTCATCGCCGAATCCTGGCATTTACCCCGTTGGATGAACGTCAAATCACAATGTGCATCAAAGCGAAGTTCTTCAACACATCGCTGATTTGCGCCCAAGCCCCCACGGAAGTGAAGGACGATGTTACCAAAAACGTCTTCTATGAGCGCTTAGAGCGCACCTATGAGAGCTGCAAGGATGTCAAAATCGTGCTTGGCTTTAACGCCAGGGTGGGGAAAGAAGGTATCTTTGGCACAACCGACGGTAAATTAAGCATCCACGAGGAAACATCCCCAAATGGGTTGAGGCGCCGATGACCGAAATATGGTTATCTGTGGTACTAAGTAAATTCCAGCTTCGAAAAATTCACCAAGCTATCTGGCTGTCTCTGGATCGAAAAGCCACTAACCAGATCGATTATGATGTGACAGACAGAAGACACGTCTCCAACCTTACAATCGATGTATGGGATGGGATAGATACCGAGAGTTGAAGAGGGAAGCAAAACGCATTCGTAGAAAAAAAGACAAAGACCGAAATGCGTGAGTACGAAGAGCTGTCCGACAAGGGTAGTGCGCGAAAAATGTGGCGACTAATAGAAGTTTTCAAGACCAGAAAATACTCTTGTAGAACCCCCAGAAGAGAGGTAGTGTCTAATGCCAAGATCATACCAGAGTAATGCAGGGAATTCTTCTTCATGAAGAAGTTCAAATAGCGATTACCCGTCATGAAGAACAACAAAGCGTCGGGGCCCGATGGATTCCGGCTACCTTTGACAGCACGAAAAGGAGCTGCCTCTATGTTGCTATGTCTGAATTTGGTATCCCCGTTGAGTACGATGTTGAGCAATACCAAAAGCTGCGACAAGGTCGGGAAGGACCTCTCCGAGCTGTTCGATACCAACCGAAGTATCAAACAAGGCGACTTTCAATCGTGCGATTTCTTCAATCCGCTGCTGGAGAAAATAATTCGAGCTGCAGAGCTTAATCGACCAGGTACAATCTTCTATAAGAGTGTACGGCGTTTGCTGGATAAGGCAGCGAAGCAAATGGATCTGGTAGTGAACGAGGGCAACATGAAATATCTCCTGTTATCAAACAATCAGTTGGCGCACTCGGGATTTGGCCCCCACCCAACTGTTGACAGTCATAACTTCGAATTTGTAGATAATTTCGTCTATCTTGGAACCAACATCAACACCAAAAACAACGTCAGCCTCGAAATTCAAAGCAGGATATCTCTAAGTAGGCAATTGAAAAGCAAACTCCTCTCTCGACGAACAAAAACAAAACTCTATAAGCTATACGGAGCAGAGGCATGGACGATGACAACATCTGATGAGTCGACATTGCGAGTTTTCGAGAGAAAAGTTCTGCGAAAGATTTATGGTCCTTTGCGCGTTGGCCACGACGAATATCGCATTCGATGGCACGATGAGCTGTATGAGATATACGACATTGACATAGTTCAGCGAATTAAAACGCTCCTGCTCTGAAAGCATTCGACGCTGTACCCGCCGGGGGAAGCAGAGGAAGAGGAAGACCTCCCCTCCGTTGGAAAGACCAGGTGGAGAAGGACCTGGCTACGCTTGGAATATCCAATTGGATGTTTATACAGTTATAAAGTAATAATGTTAAGTATAAATAGCTAGTGTATATTTAGTGGTTACAACTTTTCGGTACTATATTTTACCAACATACGTTTAAATTATTAAACAAATAAACAAATTTATTAAATATGTATCTAAATATAAGTATTTGTGTTTATTTTATATTAAATTTTATTCACTTAAATTAGGCTTTGAGTTAGTTTTTATGTAGTATTGAATCTTAAAGAAAAATAATTTGTTAAAAATCATTTGAATTCCAGTACAAGAATTTCAATGTTGAAATATTTTATGATTCGAAGTAAGCAACCAATTCACGATCAACATGTTGTAAAGTATAAAAACCATAAATTTGTCAATCGGATGAGTTTGGTTTTGCAATGCAGTACGATTTTAAAAAAGAAAATAATGTCTTTTTGTTTAATTTTTTGCTTTTATTGACCTTCAAACTAATAAATATCTACATATAATGTCTTATATAAAGTATGCTTGAACATATGTATGTACATACAAATTTTTTTTAAGTATATAAATAAAACGTGGTCATATATGGTATTTCCGTTCTACGCCAGAGTTTCAAGCCCACACGGATGCATATGGATGTATAAATGTATATACATACATATGTATGTCCATTAAGTCGAATGAACAAATTGTTACTGATGGTTGAAAAACTCTCCAACATTCCCAGTAGGATATATAAGTAGTATTTATGATATTGTGGACGCATAATTCTTAGGTCTTTAAGTATGAGCTTAAGACCTATGAAAGTAATAGCGTATTTTATTACATTACGAAAATTTATGCATAAAGTAATATATGTGCATACATATAAAGATCCAAATATAGCTTAAACTTTTTTATTACATTTACTAAAAAATTTGAGATAAGAATACTTTTTTTATAAATGTTGGAAAGGTCAAAACTTTTTAAGTGCTTAATATTGATATTTAAAGACCTAAAAGAACAAACTTTTTCTTTACTTAATCAACTAAGCAGAAATATATTTCGGATGGATATTTAGGAAATGACTCACACGGAGGAAATAATTATAAGAAAATTCGTTGAAGTTAAGTAAATGATTGAAATCAAATTGAAATACTTCCAATGACTTAACGTTTTATCTAGGTTGGAGACTAATGTATATTTTAGGAAAAAATATATTTTCATTTAACAAGATGTTCGAAAATTTTTCCATGATTGGGGTACTCACAACCCGTCGTAAAGCATCGTAAAATCGTAAAATTATAAATTTTTACACCTGTTTAAAAAAATTGTTGTTGGATTTCATACAAAAATGAGTTTACACATTTACAATTCTCAATGCTATGTTTTCGAATCGTTATAACTTATAACTTTATGAGACTTGTGAAAACCCTAATTGTTTAATTTACACATTTGTGGGCGTCTTTTAATTTTGTTTTCGCTTAAATCTAATATAAATATTTATAGGTTAGTTATGAAACTTTTTTAATTTTCAAGTTTGTTAAGCTTTACTTGTGTTTAATATAAAACTTATAAGAAAACCTTTCTGCGAGGTTTTCGAAATTGTAATACGAATAAAATTCTGTTGAAGTATGAAAAATTTTATTTAATAGTTTACATTTAAGATATGTTACATTCATGATAAACAATACACACAGGTTAGAGATAGATTTTTTATTAAGCGGAGAAATAAGACGTATTACAAACTATGAAAGGATATGTTTGAGGCCGATGATTTAGTTTAAATATAAAGAAAGTAATTATTCCATTAATTAAACCGTAAACCGCTCAATGCACTACATAGCTAGGTGAAGCTTATGTCTCCCAGATTTAAACTTGCCCTTTTGAACATTTTATTCGCAATGCTGCATCATTTGTAGACTGAAGATGTTAAGGTAAACACATAATTATATATTATACATATATGTACATATGTATATACAACTACCTATATTTATAAATATGTAGGTATTCTTGTGACATTTACCCACACTCTGACTAACTGATGCATAACCTATGAGCAAAATTAAGAGAACCAAAACCATATTTGGAATAGAAGAAACACATTGAATGTGCGTATGCACTATATTTGTGCTTGTTTTTTAAAGTATTGTTTGTTGGGTGGATATAGATACATGTATTTAATTTTTATTTCGGGTCTTGAAGTGATTTTGCTTAAGGGGGTATTCTGGTCTAGAAATTAAAAAAAATCGATTTTTTTTTGTATATTTTCAAAGTTTAACTATTCAAAAATTTGTGTACAAGAGGATTTTTCAAAATTCAAATTATTTTCGGAGATATAGGCATTTTTATGACCCGGCATCCAAACTGGTTCGGCCGGAACTAATCGAACAAAAGACTTTACGCGAAACTTTAAACGCGTTTTTCTCAAAACTGACTTTTTCGGAGCGATACCCACGATTTCTCAGGTTCTACTGGACCGATTTACTTGAAATTTTTATAAAGTCTTCTTTATACATAGGCTTGTCTATGGTTGGAACTAGCCCCATCCACAAATTTTTATTTTTATTATTTTTAAAAAATTCGAAATAGTCAGAAAAAGTGATCTAAAAAAACTTTTTTTCAGGCAGTCGCCATTTTGTGAAAAAATTTTTTTCCCACTTTTCCGTAGTTCCGGCCATTGCGACATTATTCTAGATTAATAATCTTTTTTTTTTTGGTTTCAGATAACTTGGAGGGTTGAAATCATGGGTAAGGTCACGTGGAAATTTTTAGAGACCCCCACTTCGTCAGATCATAATTTTTGAAATTTTTTACTTTTTTTAGTTTTTAATTTTTTTCTGTACTCTTCTAAAATTAACAAATAACTAATAAAAAACGAATAGTAAAAATATTAATTGCCTTTTTTTACGACACTTTAAAAATTACCTGAAATTCATGCTTCTAGACCAGAATACTCCCTTAAGAATTGAGTTAAAATTATTTATGTACTTATATTTTGTATTATTATTAAAGTATTATAATACCTTGGTAAGAGATCTTTTCATTCGCACATGAAACTTTATTAGATAACATTTTATAAAAGTGTAATTAATTAATAAAATACTTAATTGATTATGACTCAGTTCGAAGACTCCTGATTAATGTTAGTTATAATATTCTGCTTTATAGTTGAACATATTTTTATGATGATATACATTTTATTTGATCTTAATTTAATATTTTCAGGTTAATCAAGTCAATCCCGAAATTAATGGGATTGATGACACTATTATTATTTTGTGGTTTGTAAATGAGCGCCTTCTAGAAGAAGCAAACCTTTAATGTTGTATATAAAAGTAACATTCTTATATTTGTGTTCAGTTCATTCTATTGAAGACAGCTGCTTAGTTGCTAATTTTTGAATCATGTCATATATTGGAGCAAACACTTCAGACGCTGAATGTGAAAGGGCGGATCAACCAAAAACCCGTCATTCGGATTTCATTTCAAAGTTAGCTGCAAACAAGTTATCCTTGGAATCTAAATGGACAAATAAAAAGGATGATGAATCTGGATCAGAATTGTCGTACACAGAAAACTTTTTGACGAGAGGTGAGATAATATTTCAAAGTATTTGTCTCAGTTTTAAGCTTTATAACTGCTAATAAAAAAAAGTGAATCACAAAATACAGACTCTGGAAAAATATTATAAAACAAGTAAGGAAGGGCTAAATTCGGGTGCAACCGAACATTTATACTCTTGCAACTTGCAAGAATTAAAGCCAGGGAAACACTTTAAGGTGTAAAACGAATCATAAAGAGTAAAGTCAGTTGGATGTTCGAAAATTCTGATATTAGTTATATAGGGCCTAAGCCCAGTTTTCGCTCAAATTTATCTATTTTAGGCACAAAAATACACTGTTATGAATAAAACACGCTCTCTTGTCTTGAACAGTTTTTATTGGATTTCAACAATTTTTAGTCATAAGGTGGCGCAAACTAAAGGCATTATCCGTGCAAAGTTTTATACCGTTATATTAATTGCTTCTTGATTTTTGTACTGGAAACTGAACGAATCAAGTGGTTTTTAAAATTGTGATAAGAATATGGGAAGTAAGCGTGGTTTTTCTCCGATTTTGCCCATTTTCACAATCTGATATAAGAATGTAAAAATAATGCCCCTACTAAATTTTGTTGAAATCGATTGGTCGGTTCCTGAGATATGTGATCTCACCAAAAAGTGTGCGGTACTATGCCCATTGTCCAATTTTCACACCAGCTCCCAAAAAGCTCTCTCAGGCCATCCTGGTGGTAAAATTTAATGTCTCTGGCGTATTTAATTATTGATTTATCGCGCTTTAGTAGATTTTAACAGTACCGTTATATGGAGAATGGGCGGGGTTATCCTCCGATTTTATTCACTTTTACACTACAGCAAACTTGGTTTTTGTAGCTTTAGTGGTTTAGGAGATATATACATTAAGCATATTAGAGGGCGTGGCCATTCCCACTTTTTCAAAAAATTTTGCCCACAGGTGCCCCTTGCTACTGCGATCTCCTGTGTCAAATTTCAGCCATATATCTCAATTTAGTGCTTAGTTATAGCGCTTTACGTGTATTCGGTTAATGGGGATTTGTGGTCGTGGCAATGGTCTGATTCCGCCCATCTACGAACTCGAATTTTTTTGTACTAATGAACCTACATACCAAGTTTCATTAAGATATCTTAATTTTTACTCAAGTTACAGCTTGCACGGACGGAAGGACAGACAGACGGTCAACCGGATTTCAACTTTTCTTTTTTTTTAACAATGTTTGCTTATCACAATTATGTTGACTATGTCTATTTAAATTTATGAAATAATATTAGGTTGAGTTGGCACGATTTTCTACTGTGTAAAACATTTTATGAAATTATTTGTTCTCCAGTTTGATCTAATAACTTTTTCCATCTTCGGGTAAGAGATAGATTCCACGCTCATAAATTTTTTGATCCATGCATATAACAAAACTGGTTCAAGTGGGTTTGACGTCCTGGTTTGAGGTAAAGACTTTTGGGCTATTTAGAGCGAGTTTTCCTTGTTAGAATTCGGACACAGTTCTTTATATTTTTCCTGTATTTATTTTGCAATTACTATTGATGTGGCTGCTGATATATTTTGTATACTTCAACCAGTTAGTCTTATGAGGCGTTAGAGAAACTTTTGGCTCAAATGTCATGGGCTGTTCGTATGACTTTATTAGTACAGATGAATGATAAGATGATAAGTCTGTACATGTATCAGCTGTCATAAGCGATCTATCTATATTTTTGAATACATCCAAATCTATTAAGTCTGGTATTGTCGACTTACCAGGAGATATTATATCCAGGTTATTATGCTAATTCATAATGTAGTATAGCTGTCGGATTAATAAGACGTGAGCCCCAGTACGTATGTTTTGCGTTGTAATCTCCACCTGCTAGAAATCTTTGACTTAGCGTTCCAAAAAAGTCTTTAAATTCGCTATCTGTAATTTTAAAATGAAGTGGACGGTGTATAGCCGTAAGGTTTAAGTCACAATCCCGATCAGGTATTTCCAGCCTTGTTTCTTGCAAATTGTCAGAGTATAAAATTTTCGATTACATTCAAATTTAGCCCTTCCTTACTTGTTAAAAATTCTATTAGTAATACAAAATTTTTAAGGTGCATTTTTGCTGACGCCTTTACATGAATTATCAATGGAACGAGCTGCAGTTATATGCGAGAAAATGAATTTCAAGGGTTGTTTCAGCCTAACGAAAACTGCTACGGGAATTCTTTTCAAGTTTTCACACCCAGACGATTATCAAGCCGTTTACAAGAAAGGATTCCACAAAATAACAGGAGCGAGATTTTATCGAAAGGTAAGCTCTTATTCAAAACAAATATTAGTGATAAATACCTTTCCAGCGGTACATTAACTTTACCAGTCGTTAAATTTTTTCTCCAGTGATTTCTTAAGTAGCTAAATTTTTTTTAATTTTTGTGCACAATATTTTTTAATAGGTAATGTTATTTTGAAAATATTGGTCTTTCCAATTTTTCTGAAACCGCAGACAATGCCTTATTCACACACGCTTAAAACAAAACCAAGTGTCTGATTCGGCTGAAATGTTGACAGTTGTCGTTAGAATATTCAATACAAGTATGGTAAATATATTTTGCGATAATGTGGGCTAAGTCATTATGGGCACACCATTGCATTATCTATATCGATTCATTCAGTTCGTAAAGTTATATTGCTTTAAGTTTTCCTTTTTTAAGTGTTTTAGCTTTACAAAAGCGAATTAACTAATATGAACCGATGCAAATTGATATGCAAACATTATTTTTAGAACTTGTTAGGGGTATTCGCTTGCTCTTGCAAGATTGCAAAAATACTATACCGAAATATACAAGGGCACGAGAGCACCCATTCCAGAATCTAGTGATATATGAATGGCTAATTCGGTCAATTTGTTGTGAATGACTATTAAGCATGGCTATTGTGAATTGGCGCACCTTCTGCATACATTTAAAAAAAAATGTAACAAATCTTTATATTTTAAATAGAAATAATAAAACCTTCCTCAACAATTTAACGACGTAATATGTCCTTATGTAAAATGACAGATAAAACAGGGTTGCAATTATACTTTTACGTGACATTGCATGCAAATATACATAGGTTTTGGTCTGACATATTTTACAGCCATTGCAAATAATTTTTTGCGTGTATTTGTTGTTGTGCCGGTGCACCAAGAGGAAATATATGCAATTCTTGCACCGTGCAAGGGTTTTGCAAGTGCAAGAGAATACCCCTGTTGTGTTGTTAATTTTTTTTATGAAAAAAAGGCAAATGGATTACGTGCAATATGCTTATTGGCACATAGCATATGCTCAATTTCTCTTAATTAATTACTAAAAACGCAATAACTTTACTTCTAATCAGTGAAATATCATGAAATTCTCACTGGGCAATCGATAAAGATAGCAGATTCTAACGCACCAGTCGACATATAGATGATTCCACCAGGGGGTGTCCTGATTACTTTGGAACGCACCTTGTATATATTGGACTAGAAAATTTTATTTGCTACAAAGCTCAAAATCGCTATCATTAATAATTCTCGAGATATTCGACTTTTTACTTGTAAGTCATGCAGCCTTACTTAAAAAGCTGATGATAGCGATTTTGCGCTTTGTAGCAAATAAAATTTCCAACAAGTTTGTCATATACATTTTTTCTTTTGCTCTTGTCATTGACGACCTGACGTTAGGTTTGTAGAATGTTCAATTCTGAGGAATACATGTGTAAAGTCAAAGCGATGCCATAAAATTCCTCTGAGCTATAGAAATTTGAAGATAAAAAATCACGATTATCGTGTTTTTTCCAATGGAAACTTAATACTAACATTAGGGGCTCAAATTAAGGAATTCTTTTTAGGTTATTTCCAAGGAAATTTCAGTAGGAGATTGAAAAAATAGTTAAAAAAACACGCTTATCATATATCGGTCAATATGCAAGATATAAAAAGTGTGGGTCATATCTTGGATTAAATATTGAGTAAGAAAAAGTTGTCGACCCTGGTATCTGGATTGCTTACGCCAACTACCGTCAGGCAACTCTATAGCAGTATTTAACGCTGTTTCAGCGCAATCCAAAAGAGTTTAAGTATTGTTTCGTGAACGTCAACAAAAACTGAACCAACTGGTTTTGTTCCAAAGGATGTGAACACTGGAAAAGGCGCCGATAAAAGAGATAACTTCAGTAAAAATTTAGATATTGCATAAGAACTTTGCACAAGTATCACAGGTAAAATGTAGACTTTGAGATAAAAAATTGTAATTTGGAGGAGAAGATCGAAGTAGGAAGAGATGCATGCAGCCTAAATTTTTTAATGGTTTAATGTACATACATATCTTCCGAACCGCGCCTCTCCATACACAAGTGAAATTGAGTAAAACCACTTCCATTCCCCACATAACGGTTATTATGAAAACTACTAAACTAGCGATAACACACTGAAAAAATGCTCCACAAGCTTGAAATTTCACAAGGACGATTGTAAGGAAGGTCCTAATAGGACTAGTAGCAAAAATTGGATGAAGGGAGCGGCAGCGCCCGCCTTTAGGTTAAATATTATTTCTCAGGAACTACTTGACCACTTTCTACCAAATTTGGTATGTGAGATTATCCAGACATATCTATTAGACAATATAAAAATGGGCGAACCGAATACCTATGTACATCGCATATAATAAACATTTAAATTTCATCTGATTTTTTCACTTTACATTATACTACTCAAACATCAATGGAGTTATTATAATAAAACTTTACACAAAAAAGTGTCCTCAGTGTTGCATCTTACATAAAAATGGTCGAATCAAACTATAATTTGTTCCTTAATGCCTTAATGCCCTAATATCCTAACCCTAATATAAATATTTTTGAACGTCTATTTCGCTGTATACCGCGTATATCAGTTCATATGAAGAAAACTTAATGATATTCAGAAAGAATCCCTTATAACAGAGGATCCACTTGCCTAAAATGGACAATGGCGGCATTTTATCTTGTCCCATATATCTATTATACTAATTTTCAAACATATGTACATTTGACTTTGTACTTTATATAGATACATACATACTCGTACTCAAACTATGTGGCTTCTTAATGAAATTTAGAGAGCCCCTATATTAGTGAAGATATGTCGTAATACCAAAACCATGAATTTATACTTCCGGCTGGCTTTATACCATCATATATTTGTAAAGTATTGAATATACTATAATTTAATGTCGAAACGTGCGATAGCAACTCATGGTAAGCTTCCATATGCCACTTCCCATCCCCGGGATGACGAGAAAAGTTTAAATTCCGGTGACTGTCTATTTGTCCGTCCGTCCTTGAGTAAAAATTGAGATATTTTGATGAAACTTGGTATGCGACTTCCTGAGTACAAAAAAATTACGAGTTCGTAGGTGGTTAGCAAATAACCCTGGTCAAATATTATAAGATTGGATGATAACGCCGCTAGCTTCCAATATAACGGCATAAATCAATAACTAAATACGCCAGAGACGTTAAAATTACCTCCGGGATAGTATGATAAGGCTTTATGGGATAATAACTCTCTGTATCAAAAATGGTTTGAATCGGCTCAATACTTCCCAGAGCCCCCAATTACCAACTATAAAGATTTTCGAACTACCAGGTGACTTGATGCTGCATATGTAGGTCAATATTTGAGTTATCTCAACGAAAATTACAAAGCGTGTTTTACTCATAACATTGTATCTTTGTGCCTAAAATAAATAAAATTGGGCGAAAACTTTACTCACACCCCACATAACTAATGATTGGTGATTGTTTGTAAGGTACCTTAAGGGGTTAGGGGTAGTTAGAGGCACGAAAAAATGAGAGTTTTCAGTATTTTTTTGCTATTAAATCACGTTATTTTACAAAAGTAGTAATATGGCATTATTATAGGATGTGTTGACTTGAAGTCACGAAAATTTCAAAAAAAAAAAATTTAATTTACAAAGTTATAGTTGTTTGTGCTGACCCTGTTCCAAAAAAAGCTACTTGCGGTGACAAGCATAAGTCCTTGGAGATTCATCTAAAATCAGTCGGACAAAAAAAATTAGTTTTATAAATAGATAATCCCGGACCTGATCGAAGGATTTTATTTTTTTTCAAAATTAACAAAATGACGGGCTCAGGAAATTTTTTTTTTAATTTTTTCGAAAAAATCAGCAGTTAGTTGGTCTTAAAAAATCGAAATTTTCGAAAAAATAAAAATCCTTCGATCAGGCCCGAGTTTATTATGTATTATAAAAGCTGTAGAAATTTCATTAAAATCTACTGAACGGTTTTCGAGTTACACTTGTCACCGGTTCAAAAAACATAGTTTTGAGAAAAACGCGTTTAAAGTTTCACACTAGCGCTTTGAAGTGCCCGAGCTCTCTTTGTTATTTGTGGAATAACTCAAAAACTAATTATCGGATCAACGGGAAATTTTCAGGGAATATTTTTAAGATATTACACTTAACGAAAATACAAAAAAAAAAATTTCAAAATTCTAACTACCCCTAACTTCTTAACGAAACAGAGGGAATATTTTTTTAGTATGTCACATGATAATAGTTAATAGATTAAATCGGGACGATACTACTCTAACTCCCTTATAATACATATGTATAATAGTTTTCGTTTTTCTAGTAAACCTTTTGCCGAATATGTCGGTCAGTGTGTGAGTTATATAGTTTAAGTATATACATACATATATATGTGATTCGATTCTGATCCTCTGTTTAACATTTTACACCTTTAGGTATTTCCCCGGTTTTGATTTCTCCAAGTTGCAAGAGTAATATAAAGTTTATTTGTTTAATAACTGTATAAAGTTTTGCAAGAGTATGAAATATACGGTTACGCCCGAACTTAGACATTTCTTACTTATTTATTTTTTTTTTTGTAAGAAAGGTGTTAATATTTAATAATTTTCATATTCCTGTTACATAAATATATTTCAATTTCAAAATAATTCACAAGAAACTAATTACCATTGAATGTATATATCTTTACAGATAGCGATTCCCTGTCGACCGAAAAAAACATTCACTCTCTTTGTTATGGATGTGCCTGAAGATTTACCCGTCGAAGACATTAGGCATGCATTATACAAGTTCGATTCTGTAGTTGAAGTAGTACGTCTTCATTACCAAACTCAACAATTAATGTCAAACGAAAAAATTCAAGAAGGTAATTATCGAAATAACATACTGATAAACTTACGTAGTTAGTAGTTGTTCACTAGGTCTGATTACCATTAAAGCTAAAGTGGAGTGCGGCCTATTTTTATACTGTCCCAACATTTTGTACTAAGTAAAATAGTTTTGTTTACCAATTGGCTGTTTCCAGCTCGACGAGTTGAATTCCGGCTTTTTATGTGCCCGTCCGTCCACTCGTGAAAGCGATAACTTGATACAGTATACTACTATACTGTATCTGCCAGAATACCAAAATGAGAGTCCTGACTAACAGAGTCACTAAATTACGATTGTGACAATTAGAGACATGAGACAATCGTGACAAGCAGAACACCGATATAAGTCTTGCTCCATTTACTAGTCGTTTAAAACTTATAAATCTACCTACACTTACTAGACGTAGGGAAAGGCTTGGCATTATATTCGTAGTAAAAATCCTGAAAGGAACAGTTAGCAGTCTTTTTCTCAGTTAGATGATCTTTTATTTAGGGATGCATGTACATATTTAAGTATGTCGTGTATGGCGAAAAGATTTCATACCGATCGAAAATATAGTGGGCGCTCTTTATTTGGGTTAATGTACATACATATCTTCTAAACTACTTAAGCTAAAATAACCAAATTCGGTCACACCGAACCCCTTTAGCAACCCTATCGACACTGCAAATATAGATAAAATCGGAAGATAACTCTGTCCACTCGCCAAATACCACATATTTCTGCCAATATGTGAGTTATCTCAATAAAACTGAGGGAACGTGTTTTACTCAGAACAGTGTGTTTTTGCGAAAACTTAACCTAGGCCCCATACAGGGTTTGTCCGGAAAGTAAAAGGACTGATTGATTGATGAGCGTGCGCGCATCAACTGGATTCGCTAGAGGGTGTTCCTAGCTAACGAACAAGCGGCTGGTCAGTTGTCTCCGAGCACCTGGAGAGTTAGGGCAAATATTTTCGTGGGACATGTTTCTGTAAGTGGTGCAAGCCGAAAATGCAGCGTTCGTTAGAGCAGAGGTATGCGATTAAATTCTGTGTGAAACTCGGTAAATCTGCGACAGAGACGTTTGATATGATCAAACTGGCTTACTCAGATGCTGGGAAAAGATCGCTGATAAAGACCGTGCTGGAAGACCTGCGACTTCGACAGACGACAATGTGACTCATGTGCGTAAAGTTTTGACCTCAGACCGTTGATTAATTTTAAATTTTAAATTTATCAAAATCTGTGGTTCATGGCATTGTGACGGAGCACTTGAACATGCGCAAGGTGCGCACGAAGATGGTCCCAAAAGGACTGATTGGAAGTTGCACAACAATAACGCCCCGCTCACACCGCCTTTCTTGTGAACAGCTACCTAACCAAAGCCGGCGTCCCAACGCTTCCGCAGCCGCCTTACAGCCCAGATGTGAATTTTTTTTAAATCGACTTAGTCCTTTTACTTTCCGTATAATTAACATAAGGATTTTCGAATATCCGGGTGACTTTACTCCATATCATTGGTGATTGTATGTGACGTACTTAATGAAACCCAGGAACATTTTTTTAGTGTGTGGCAGGTATTATATTCTTCCTCTTTACTGGCGATTATAGCCGAGTTAACAACAGCGCGCCAGTCGTTTCTTCTTTTCGCTACGTGGCACCAACTGGATATTCCAAGCGAAGCCAGGTTCTTCTCCACTTGGTCCTTCCAACGGAGTGGAGGTCTTCCTCTTCCACTGCTTCCTCCGTCGGGTACTGCGTCGAATACTTTCAGAGCTGGAGTGTTTTCGCCCATTTGGACAACATGACCTAGCCAGCGTAGCCGCTGTCTTTTAATTCGCTTCATCAATTGTTACCATCGTCCAAGCCTCTGCACCATATAGCAGGACGGGAATATGAGTGACTTATAGAGTTTGGTTTTTGTTCGTCAAGAGAGGAGTTTGCTCACTCCAAAGTAGCACCTGTTGGCAAGAGTTATCCTGCGTTGGATTTCCAGGCTGACATTGTTGGTGATGTTTACGCTGGTTCCAAGATAGACGAAATTAGTGCAACGACTGTTTGTTTGATGACAGGAGATATTTCGTCTTGCCCTTGCTCACTTGTCCAGTCTTGAGAGAGCAGAACTAACGACGCGGCCGGGCGCCACATCTGATTTTGGACTTTAATTAAGTCCTGAATAATATTTTGCATGGTGGACATAAATTGTGTCATACACTGTATCAAATTAAGTATCATAGCTTTTACACCCCACCCATATTCGAGTTTAAGGATATTTTGTCGGAATTTGTTTTTAATGCATCTGCAGTTTTTGTCGCAGTTTCTTGTGCTAGAGGCACCATATTAGCCATCTGCGCGCGTTTACCAGTAGTTTAGCTATAAGTTCTTTGTAAACAGGGCAACCTTGATTGCTAAGCAGTTAAATCTTTCTTTTGTCGATTGCATTTAGAGGAGTGATGGCCGAATTCTTGGCATCTTATGCATTGCACTGGTACATTTCTTTTATGTGGCTCTTCGACAGAAATTCTGTGGTGTAGCAAAAATCTCAATTTATAAATGGGGTGTACTTAATTTTTTTTCAATTGAATCGAGTTTGGTAGTACCATGGTTGCTGACCTTTGTTTTTATTTATAACATTAATAACGGATGTTACGCCAAAACCCTGGTTTTCTAAGGCTTCTTTTACTTCTTCGAACCTACTGCAGCTCCAATGTCCTTCAAGACAACTACTAGACCCTTCGAGCTTTTTAACTGATCATTGTTATCCGACAGAAGTGTTACAACTTGGCAAAATTTTCCTCTATTTTGCCTTGCTTTAAGGGTACAATGTGGAAGTTGTTAGTGCCTATTATATACGCTAAGCTTTTTATTAATTCATTAGAGCTCCGTTGGCGTAGATAGATTGGTGGGGCTTGGCAGTTCCTAGCTGTTTGACTAGCATTATTCGAGTAGTGCAAAGAGAATAAGCGTTGCTTGTATTCTTGATGGGGCTCGACTTTCGTTTAATGGTGACTGGTGCTTTTCTTCGAGTTACATATGAAGTTGGAGGAAACAACCGTAAAGTATGCGTTGAGAGCTTAGCACTAGTTTTATTTGTTTAGCACAGTTATTTATTTATTTTTATTTTATCTTTATGCGCCCTTTCGCCAGAAACTTTTTCTACAAAAAGGCCACTGAAGTGCAACAAAAGTTGGAGATTTTACTTCGTAACTAGCTGGTAACTCTCTAGTAAAGGAATTAGCAAAAAGGATACTTTATTCCATGTGTCAAGCAAAAGTCAGAGTTGTAAATCGCTGCTTCTGCACTCTAACGTACCTGTGCCGAGGAAGTGTTATTATTATGGTTATTATCTCATGATACTTAAATACAAAATGGTTAAAAAAAGTAATGTAAAAAGTCAATGCAATCCGTACAAACTTTCCCCTATGCCCCATTCAAATTGTAAACTCTTTATATTAGGGAAAATACGTGGACAGGTTTTCCAAATACAATGCGACTTAAAGTTGAATTTGGATAAAATCGGTCTACACCTCGGTCTTGGCCACATATCCCTAATATAATGATTTCCGATTCTCTGATTGACTTTTCCTAGTATACCCACTTTGTTAAATGTAGCCCCTTTGGATTATCACGTATCCCTAAGTTTGTCTATGGCTTATATGTAATAGAAATGAATAAGATAACAAAACTGATTTAATCCATTGACAATTACGTCGCGTAAAGAATAATGAATTCTAACGGATTTTATTACACAGAGTGAAATTAAAATTTATTGTGAGAATGTTAACTATTAGGAATTCCTCTTATTAATTAATGAGTGAAGGTTATATACGATAATTAAAAGTCATTGCATGAAAATTTTCGGAACATTTTTAAATGAATGACTGTATACTTTCTTAAGAGTTTTGAGGTTTTTGAAATATATAGAGCTTCTGAAGTTTGACATTCGGACTTAACTAAAAATTTCGCTTAACTTATTCTCTCATGAATTCTTACAGTTAGAACTGAAGTTGCTGAGAAAACAGACCGCCGAGAATCAACTACGTCGGTAATTCGAATAACATTAGCTTCAATGGATGAATATAATATATTACTGCAAAATGGACTAAACTTTTACGATGCGACCTTTTTTCCAACAGAAGCAAATCTTCAAATGAAGGATGTAAAAATTGACTATAAAAGACGGTATATAAAATTAATTTAAAAAAGACTGTCGTATAAATAAAATATCTGTTTAAAGTGTTCACCTGTTTTCATTATACGAAATTATGATTTTATTTCTGACAATCTTTTGTTAAACGAGTTTCTTATTATAAAATAACATGAGAAATTTTTAAAATGCATATGTATCTAATTATTTTAGAATTTTCGATGGAAATAAGAGTAGTCGAGTGCGTGAATTGCTTCCTGTTTTCGATGCCACTGGATTTTGTAAATTGCCACCACCATCAAGTAAACTTATTAAACCAACAAGAAGTATAAAATAATATATTCCAATAAAAACACTACACTACTATGATTTACGAAATGGATTTTGCACATGATATTAATTCTTAAACCCTCTTTTAATTCTTTTTACATCCCTAATCAAATAATAAATTTAAAAAAATATATGCAAAATTCATTAACTTTAATTTTTTTATTAATAGTAAGTATGCATCTAATATATGTATATTAGTTAAAAAATATTTAGGCTGTTAATACAAATATACATATGTACATGCGGCAACACCGTTAATAAACAATTCATTAATCACCGTGTATTTAATAAGTAATTAAATTAAGAACTAAATATATTTATAAATTTATAACTAAGGATTCAATTATTTTACTTTCTAATATATCTTATGAGCTTCACCAGTTTTAATGTGAAGTACAACTTATTCCAGTGCAGGCAAGGTTCTACTTTACCTTTACTTATAACATTTCTAACCATTGCTGAACCAACTTATTTTTATACTCTCGCAACGTATTGCTGCAAAAAATACAAAATCGGACTTTAACTTTTCAAATGTCACAGGGTTTTCAAACTTCTGGCTGACTTTATAACCCATCTGTCGGCCAATACACAAGAACCCTAATGAAATTCACGAAAATACGTCACCAATAAAAATGGAACCCCTTGCTTAAAATGAATGAAATCAGCCCTATGCTTCCCCTTGTCTCCATATATGTATCTAATACAAAGGTTTTTAAACTTCCGCTTGATTTTATATCATATAATGTACATATACATATATATAATATACCGTTCCACTAGACGACTGAACGTAATTCACAGAGCTGCAGAGCAGATAGTGACACGGAAATTCATTCAAATAGGGGAACAAATCGGAAATATATAGCTGCGAAGCAACCATATAGTGTTAGAAAGGTGTGTAAGCTTCATTTAACTAAAAAAAATTAGATTCCAAGAAGTTGAAAAAAAGTTACAGCTGTTCAAAAATGAGTGATCATAATGGAGAAATTCGCTATATTTTGAAAATTCTGTATAAAAAAGGGAAGAATAAAAAATAAATTAAAATTTGATTAAAAATACAAAAAGACTTTTTTTACAAAATTATAAAACTACTTTGAGAGTATCGACTAGTTTTCAAAATCGCTTGGTTTGAGGAGTTTGACTCGTCTTGGTGGTCCATCTATAAAAATTAACATGGCTACTTCTTCATTACAATGGTTTAGCAACCCTCTTCAAATGCTTCAGAAAGATCATGGAATGTTATGAAAGTAAATATGACTATATTCAATATACACCAACTGGACTCTGAAATTTTTCGCTTCACAACAAGTAAAGGATTTGTCCGGAAAGTAATAGGACTGATTTCCTTCTGCCTCGCCTTCCGCCTCGACTGTACTTCGGAGCGTGCGCGCAGCAACTTAATTGGGAAGCGGGCGTTCCTAGCTAACGGCTGGTCAGTTGTCTCCGATCACCTGGAGAGTTCAGCCAAACATAGTCACGCGACGTGTTTTTGTAAGTGATGCAAGCCGAAAATGCAGCGTACGTTAGAGCAGAGGAACGCGTTTGATATGATCAAGCAGGCTTACCCAGATGTTTCTTTGGCAAAAAGTGGTGGGTTTCGGTGGCACCAGGTTTTTTTGGAGGGCCGGAAGGGGGTCGCTGATGAATGAGCAAATCCAAAGGGAAAACGATGCTCATTGTCTTTTTTGACATCAAAGGCATCGTCCACCATGAATTTGTTCCTCCTGGACAAACGGTCAACGCCAAGTTTTACGTGGAAATCTTCAAGAGACTCAAACGAAATGTCAATCGGGTCCGACAAGATATTGCAGCCGATTGGAACAGCTACATAATCAAGACCGGCATCCCAACGCTTCCGCAGCCGCCCTACAGCCCAGTTGTAGCCCCCCGGACTTTTTTGTTTCCTTGCCTGAAAAGGCCGATGAAAGACAAGCATTTTGAGACGACAGAGGGGATCCAAGCAGCATGCACCTCGGCTCTCAACGCTTTTTCGGAGAGAGCCTTCCGTGACGCTTTCATTCTTGGATAGATGCATAGATGCAGAAGGAACCTATTTTGAATGTTTTTAAAGAATTGGAACGATTGGTTCAATCAATTTTTTTAAAACGGCTCAGTCCTATTACTTTCCGGACAAACCCTGTATCATGCATCATGCAGCTTAGAAAAGTACAGCAAAAGTAAGGGAAATTGCTGTGAACTCTCAATACCCCATTCATATAAGAGAAAAAATTTAACTAAAGCGAAATATACGACGCAAGCGGCGTCAAACTTATTGCCCAGCTGATACATTTATTTTAAACTAGCTGACCCCGCAGCCGTTGCCTTGCGTGAAATTATGTGTTTTGAAAAGAAAAGAAAGTTAAATTTATATTGTCTTGAAAATAAATATTTGCGATTTTTCTATTTTTTTTTTATGTAGCGCAGCTTGATAAACAAAATTTTTTGGTTTCTGTTCTGGTGCATAAATGTACAGAAGATGGGTTTCCAACGTATGAGCACCCCACCTATGTACATATATCTAGCCGTGTGAAAAACATAGCACTTCCAGATTTATGCCACACTCTTCTAGCGACTATCCTTGTGTTCTATTGATTTTCCCTGGGAACTGAATACGTTTGAACTGAAATGGCTGTCCCCTTGTATTCGAAACGCAAATGATGCTGCGGCACACCAAGCCTCTTTAAAGAATTGAGAAATTCCACTGAATAATGCACGGCTTCGCCTTCATTGTCAAGACGATCGATCGATTTGTATAAGCGCAAACCTCTCATTATTTGACTTTGAATCTTCCAGTTTAAGTCATTAACACCGGTATTTTTGGCAGCTAAAATTGCGCATGCACTCAAGGAATCGTAGTTACGAAAATTTTGCCATGATGAGTTCATTTTTCGTTCAAGTGAATTGACAAAATGCAGGTGGAATTGATATCAAACCGCTGGAAGTATCAACCGAAATTTGCCCATTCTTAGCGAATACGACGTAAAAAGTCTTTGGCAATGTCATTTTGTTCGTATCCCATAATTGACGCGAATTTGAAGACTGATATGTCGAAATGATCTTCGCGAAAAGTATGAGAAGTAGCTATCGCATTGTCCTTCGTTTGTTTCCAATGATTATCATGTTCCAGCAATTGCAATTGCTGGCATGCTTCTCAAAAAGTTGCACACACCGTACCATTCACAATTCGCAATGACTTAAATGAAGTTGAACCGCGAGACGCACAACAGTCGGAAAACTTTCATGAATTGCAAAAGTAAATATCCTACAAAGCGCTTTATTGCAGTTCACGTACCGACCTATTTGTAACTTGCTGATCGATTCACTCTTGCCAACAAGTGCTACTTCGGACTGAGTAGACAATTGAGAAGTAAATTCCTCTCTCGACGAACAAAAACCTATAAAACTCTATAAGTAACTCATAATTCTCGTCCTGCTATATGGTGCAGAGGCTTGGACGATGACAACAACTAATGAGTCGACGTTGCGAGTTTTCGAGAGAAAAGTTCTGCAAAAGATTTATGGTCCTTTGCGAAGCAGAGGAAGAGGAAAACCTCCACTCCGTTGGAAGAACCAGGTGGAGAAGGAGCTGGCTTCGCTTGGAATATCCAATTGGTGCCACGTAGCGAAACGAAGAAACGACTGGCGCGCTGATGTTAACTCGGCTATAATCGCGTAAGCGGTGTCTACGCCAAGAGTAAAACAAAAAACACGTAAACGTAAAGATCTTAGATTTTATTTAAGTTACAGCTTGTACGGGCAGACGGACGAATAGACAGCCATCCACAATGCAAATCGTTGCATGGATGACCACCAGCCTTAGATAAACAAAACTATTATACTCTGCAGTAACATATTGCAAGAGTATAAAAGTCTGGACTGATTGCATTCTCTTTTGGCTTTACTGAATTATACTCGAAAACACGTTTCACCTAATTTTGTGAAAATAGCTCACATACTGTTTGAGATATTCAACATGAAGTATATTATAATAACGAAAATTATTATATATGGGAATATGTGTAGTGACTATATAAATTTTTTGCATTAAACTATAGAATATCCAATATTAAACTTATTAAAATAGCTTAATATTAACCGATGCATACCAAGTACTTTTTGTAGTTTTCAACAGAATCTTTATATGAGAAATAGAAAAACTCATCTGATTTCACCCATTTTCACGGTGTGTGAAGAGAAGCTAGAAAGACCTTTTCTCAGCAATCTTGTGATATCTGTAAACCTTTTTATTTTTGTAGAAGAAACCTCACCATTCCGCAAAGAAACACGTGTTTAAAATTTCATCAAATTTCAAGTAATATAAATTAATGCTTTAAAGTAATACAAAAATGCAACTACATTTCAGAGATTAAGCGATTACTTTGTAAGAATTTATGCACTTACATATATATTTTTCGCGCAGCTATTTTCAAGTATTAATTTATTGCTTTACATCTTTTTGAAAAATATTGGCGATATCCTGCAGTGTTGTAGTGGTTTGTTCCAAAATCTTCTTGGAAAGATCTTGCAACTTTGGCTCTTCAGTCTCCCTTATTTTGTTTATTTTGGCTAAAAACGCATCTGAACCAGTTTTATATTTTTCAATTACGACTTTTACATCGGGTGATTGTTTGATTTCTTCCAGAGCTTTATCTACTGATTCTCTTAAACTCTTGACAGCTTCGTTATCTTTCAAGTTTTCAGTCTGAAATAAATAGAATAAGTTTAGAAAAATAATATTGACCTACTAACTTATCGAATTTACCTCTTTCTTGATATTTGCACCCCACTCATCTAATTGTTTAGCAACATCTCGACCACTTTCTTCAAACTTCTGCGCATTAAATGATTTTGAAACCGTATCTCCGAATTTCTTGAAATTCTCGTTAATAGTCTCAAATAAATTTAAAATCGATGGCACTTCGTGATCGGATGCAACCTCGCGTATTGAGCGAGCACTGACGCTCTGAAATATGTAATCATTATTTAATTATTTAAGATAACGTACAGTCGGTAAATTTTTTTAAATTCTTGCAAAAAACCCTTACCGCAAAAACAATGAAACTTAAAATAAATAGCTGTTTCAAGTACATGTCTGTGCGATGTGATTTTCCAATAGTCAAAATGGGACTACTCAGAATTATTGAATATACCACTTTATATACCATTTCGTGGAGAGTAATGTTCAAAGATCATGCTATAATTTATTTTATTAGAAATGAAATAGTGTTTGCTTTAATACGTATGTCCATAGTATTATTGTATCTTCTAAATAGTGCCCATTAAGTTATTATTTTTGCGTTTTGATAAGGAAGTTTAAATACTTGCTCCATCGTGTATGTATAAGCGATATGATAATAAGAAAAATTATTTTTGTATAAATAGTAATGTCTAGTGTTGATAACATAGGACAGCATTTTTTGTATATGTATATACACGAATGCATATAACATATTATGTATACATATGTACGTAGCAAACATAACATTAGCTTAGATTAAAGACGTGGCTTATAAATATATGCATACTACTGCAAATTATGTTGCTTTTGTAATATGTACAAAATTTGTATTAACAGTAAATGTTTTTGTATTTCACAATTATTGATTTTTTCCAGTGTAGTTATATGCTATATTATACCGACATTTTCGTTGTATGAAAATTTTAAAATATTTTTAAAAGTTTTTCATAAAATAATGTGAACTTTGGCATATAAAGAATAAACGAAAAACAAACACTAAATTTTTCAGATAAATGCTCCATTATGAATACAATTGGTAAATAAGGAAAGGTTTAATAAGAAAAATAGTTTGCATTATACAATAGCATCCTAAAGCCTAAAAATTTGACGTAGTTCATTTCGAGGTCCGTGTACGTAGAGAGGGCGCAAAAATAGATGACTAATATGCGAGACAATATTATATTCGAATTTGGCTTTACAACAATATAAATAGTAAAAAAAAATCGAGATTCCACAAAAAAAATACAAACAATTTAGAATACGACAAAAAATACTTTTTCCTAGTATTGTACCAAACTTTTTTCTCCAAAATCGGAATATTTATCTTTGAAGAACGAAATTTTGCTTGTTTCACACATCATTTTTAATTTTCGGTTTCGAAAAACGAAGCAATTACTTTTTTTACAGTTACTTTTATACTTATGACTCAATCTCTCGAAAAAAATTGGTTTGGTCCAATATCCAACCTAGTATTTTGCAGTATTGGGATTACTACATTATAATAAAAAATACAAATGTTCGAGTTATTGAAGCAAGCTTTTCTGGTCCACTTGGTGGCAAAAAATTCATAATTACAGGTATGTAATCAAGATATTTTAGTGTCAAAATCAGAATATTCAACATAAAATATCTCAAAAGCCGAAAAACTTTGCATTGTCAAATTGCTTCAGCTGTGGCTTAGGAGACGAAATTATTGCTAAGGGAATTATGATCTTAAATTGTTTGTTAAAACTGCAAAATTAATTGTAAATAGCATAAACTTATGGTCTTAGGTAGTACGTTGACGTACAACTATTAGAATCCTACTATTAGCAAACGGGCAAAACCGTCAAAACCAAACGGTTGTTTTTAAACACTAAAGCTACGACTACTATAGTATAGGGGAGCAAATGAGCATTTCCCGTCGCACAAGTAGAAGCGTGTGGGTTATGTTTTGTAAACAAATTTTCAAGTTGAATTTCGTTTTTCCCCTCTTCAATGACTTGAACTTCAGTACGTAACGGGTTGCGAAAGAAGTCGATTTTTTGTTCATAAAATAAATTAGTTTAATTACAACTAGTTACTTAATTTCAATTAAAACCAATTCGTGTACTAAAAGAAGAATTTTCGTGCTATATTATAAATATTTTTTCATGGTCAATTTGTTTAAATAATACTATTTTACATCTATTTTTCTTAAACAATTAAAAATTTTGTATGCCTTCTTCAGCTAAAAATATTGCAAACTATGCGACTCAACTCGGAAAACGTTCTCCTTTAATAATCTGCTAACAAATCTTTGTTCATTCATGCCATTCCGAAGATATTGAATTTTTTGTCCACCGTTGCGCTCTCAAAATACGCTCGACTGACGCAGTGTGCGCTAAGCTTACAATATCTGTGCTGCGAGAAAAGCATCAAATGAAACAGGAAAATAACCAATAGCTCTATCAATGAGATTATTCCAATATAGCGGTCATACGGCTTTGCAGGGAAACTTTTTAAACATTTTGCTTTCCACTTCATTGCTAAAAAATAACATGTTCAAGCAAACGTAGTGATCTTTGTCACAAAAAGCTATTGTTATTTCGTTGGCTGATCAAAAAAGTCTATTCGTGAAATAGCAGCACAAATATATTTTAACTAAAGCTCAGAGCTACGTTTTTTGGAAAAATATCGTAAAACTGCTAAACTATAAGGGAAGAAATTTTCAGGAAAAAAAATAATCAGTATCTTAAGAGAAGACCGAAAGAAAATTTAAAAAACCCGATTTAAAAACGCAGCCGAGATTAAAGCAGAGTAGCGGAAACCACTTGGTGATGATATGATGAACCTTTAAAAAAGCCTTGTGGTTATCAATCTGTTCGTTGCAGACGGGGTGAACGATTCCCAGGAAGTTGCATTCAGCCTATTATAAAACATTCCCCCTATATAGTGATATAGTATTCCCAAATATAAATCGGAATCAATTTCAATATTAGAGGGCTCAGTGATCAGAAATATAACACGTAAGAAAGGCTTAGTTCGGGTGCAACCGAACATTTTATACTCTTGCAACCTGCATGAATCAAAGCCAGTGAAAATTTTCAGGTGTAAAACCAATCATATAGAGTAAAGTAAGCCTAATGTTCGAAAATCCTGATATTAGTTATATGGGAGCTAGGTTAAATGTATCTATTTTAGGCACGAAGAAACACTATTATGAGTAAAACACGGTCTCTTATTTTCAATATGATGACTCATGTATTGGCCGATATATGCGGTACAAAGTCCCCTGGAAGTTTGAAAATCTTTATATTAGGTATATGGGGACAAAGGGAAGTATTGGTTCGATTGAACCCATTTTTGACATGCAGACATACCATTATAAGAGAAGGATTATCCCTTTATTTTAGTTATATGTATGTATATAACAAATGTCAACTATAGGCACTGGGGTCTAAATACGAGTATTCCGTACCTAGTGGCTTGAAAAGATTTTATTGGATTTAAGCAATTTCTGATCACAAGGTGGCACATACTAAAAACATTATTCGTCCAAAGTTTTATCCAGCTATATTAATTGCTTCTTGATTTGTGTACTTAAAACTCAACGAATCAAGTGGAATTTAAAATTGTGTTATATAGAAAGTAGGCGTGGTTGTTATCCGATTTCGTCCTAAATTGTGTCGAAATGAATTGGTCGGGTCCCGAGATATGGGATTTCACCAAAAAGTGGGCGGTGTCACACCCATATTTCAATTTTCACTCCTGCTCCTATAAAGCTTTCTCATACCATCTCGATGGTTAATTTTGATTCCTCTGGCGTATTTAGTTATTTATTTATCGCACTTTTAGTAGTTTTTAACAGTACCGTTATGTGGGGAAAGAGCGGGGTTATCTTCCGATATCATCCGTTTTCACACTGTCAGGAGGAGCTGTTATAATATTTGCGCTAGGCAAATTTGGGTGTTGTAGCTTAAGCGGTTTATGAGATATGTACAATAAACTTGTTAAAGGCGGGGCCACACCGACTTTTAAAAAAATTGTTGCCACAAGGTGCCTTTTGCTACTGGGATCATCTGTACCAAATTACAGCTTTATAACTTAATAAAGTGCTTAGTGTTTTCGGTTAATGGCGACTTGTGGGTGTGGCAATGGTCCGATTACTAAAATCATACAAAATCATACAGGATCATACCAAGTTTCATAAATTTTTACTCAAGTTACTGATTGCACGGAAGCACAGACGGACACAGAGTCAACCGGATTTCAACTTTTGTCGTCATACCCCATATATCTATCTTGCAACAACCGTTAGGTGAACAAAACATTATACACTGTAGCAACTGGTATAAAAGTATAAAAATATTGTAACGGAAAGGAAGATATCCAGTTGCGTAATCCAAACCTCATTTTTTATGATTCTTCAACTTGTTTTCACGCCCGCTCGGTAAGTTTTACATTTGAGATTGGAAAATTAAAGGAAAATTCAGTTATTACTAAATTGGATTGGTCATTAAGCTTAGTCCAATAGAAAACGAAATGGCTGTAATAAACGCTAAAATGCGCAAATCGAAACCCTAAACAAAAGTTGAGTTGAAGGAAATAATAGAAGACAGTTGACGACGTTTGCTTCAAAGCAGTAATTGCCGAATATTTAACCGCTTTATATGAATCCATCCAAAAAAGAATTAAAAGTGTCATAAACGCTAACGGTGGCACCACAAAGAATTTTTTTGCTACAAATTTAATTAATATGTGCATTTAATAATTCAAAATGAAGTATTACTACAAAAAATTATAATATAAAAACATTTTTTGTAAAATAATAATATCTTCACTATAAGCTTGAAAAAAAAATTCACTAGTTTTTAAAGGACTGAGTTCAACACTATATGTTTAGATGATTTTACATATATAGTGCACATGAGACATTTTTTCAACAAGTATTC